>NW_022610621.1:72500-81728 GCF_000309985.2 Brassica rapa
ATCATGGCTTGGCTCTAGAGGATCCATTTGATCACTTGGACAGGTTCGACAGCTACTGTGGGTTGTCAAAAACCAATGGTGTGTCCGAAGATGCCTTAAAGCTCAAGCTATTCCCTTTCTCTTTGGGGGATAAGGCACGTCAGTGGGAGAAGTCTCTACCCAGCGACTCCATTACCACTTGGGATGACTGCAAGAAAGCATTCTTGGAGAAGTTCTTCTCTACTTCAAGAACTGCTAAGCTGAGAAACGAGATCTCCAGCTTTCAACAGAAGGGCTTGGAAGGTTTCAGTGAAGCCTGGGAGAGATTCAAGGGCTATCAAGCTCAATGCCCACACCATGGTTTCTCTAAGGAGAGCTTGCTGAGCACATTCTACCGTGGTGCTCTCCCTAAGTACAGAGCCAGACTGGATACAGCTAGTAATGGGTTCTTCTTGGGGAGAACTGAGGAGGATGCAGAGGAGCTGGTTGACAACATGGTTAAGAGTGATGCAGTCTACAGTGGAGACCACGACAGAAGCAGTAGAACTGAGGATAAGCAAACGAGGAAGGAGTTGAAAGCTCTACAGGATAAGATAGACATCCTCCTTGCTGATAAAGCTACCCAAGAGCAGCTGCACTTTGTCGGCAACCCAAGCCAAGAGACACCAGCTGTTGTCCATGAAGTTGAGGGTTTGGAAGGTCAGGAAGAGCTGTGTTTCATCAACAACAATGGTAGCTGGTACAAGAAAGAACCCAACTTTCAGTACAACAACTACCAACAGAAGTCCTATTCCAACAACCAGCAGAGTGGTTATCAGCCTCGGAACAATCAGCAAGGCAGCTATCAACCTCAGCAGAACCCTCCTCCTGGTTTCAACAACAAGGGCAACCATTCTTCCCAACAACAATCTAATCCCTCTACCTCCACTCCTCAAGTCAGCAGCACTGATGCTCTACTGAAACAAATCCTGGAGTCCCAAACAAGAAGTGAGAAGCATGTTGGCTATGAGTTGAAGAATCTTCACTCAAAGATTGATGGGAGCTACAATGAGCTCAACAACAAGTTCAGAGCTTTGGAGAACCAGTTTGCTGCCATGAACACTCAACAAAATCGCCAACAAGGTTCTCTACCAGGTAAATCTGAGCAAAACCCCAAGGAAACCATGAAAGCTATCACTCTCAGGAGTGGTAAGGAGTTACCTCAGAGAACTCTCACCAAGGATGCTGAGAAACAAAGTGAGGGGGTTGCCATCACCATAGATGATGAAGTGGTGATTGTTGATGAGAAGATCAATGACGAGATCTTGGAAAAAATAGTGGAAGCAAAAGGAAAAGGAAAGGTTGGAGAAGAGAAGAAAATAGTTAAAGATGGTGAAGTCGTCACTCCAGCAAGTGAAAATTCTTTTGTTCCTCCTGCCTATGAACCCAAGCTTCCATTCCCAGGTCGATTCAAGAGGCAGCTGCTAGAGAAGTACAAGGCTTTGTTTGACAAGCAAATGAGTGAAGTCCAAGTCACAATGCCCATTATAGATGCTTTCATGCTGATCCCTCAATACAGCAAGTTCCTCAAAGATGCTGTAGCTGCAAAGAAGAAAGAGATGGAGGGCATGGTGATTCTCACTCATGAGTGCAGTGCTATCATTCAGAGACTGGTCATTCCAAAGAAGCTAGAAGATCCTGGATGCTTCAC
Source organism: Brassica rapa (assembly GCF_000309985.2). Classification (NCBI taxonomy): domain Eukaryota; kingdom Viridiplantae; phylum Streptophyta; class Magnoliopsida; order Brassicales; family Brassicaceae; genus Brassica; species Brassica rapa. Next base: position 74,170 of record NW_022610621.1, read on the forward strand.
ATTACCTTGCGCTCTTGGGCCTATGGTATTTGATAGATGTCTCTGCGATTTGGGAGCTAGTGTCAGCTTGATGCCCCTATCTGTTGCTAAGAAGCTGGGTTTCACTCAGTACAAGAAGTGTAGACTTTCCCTGGTATTGGCTGATCGTTCAGTGAAGTACCCTGTGGGTATCTTAGAGGACCTCCCAGTGATGGTTGGAAATTATGAGATCCCTACAGACTTTGTGGTGCTTGAAATGGGTGAAGAAGCTCAAGATCCTTTAATCCTTGGAAGACCTTTCTTAGCCACAGCAGGAGCTATTGTTAATGTGAAAGAAGGCAAGATTGATCTCCATCTGGGTAAAGGGCACGTTCTGCATTTCGACATCAAGGAAGTAATGAGGAGGCCAACAGTTCAGGGCCAAGTGTTCTACATCGAAGAGATGGATGCCCTTGCTGATGAACTCCTAGAAGAGTTGTCACTAGAGGACCCTCTACAGCATGCTTTAACTGTAGAGAAAGAGGCTGAGGTGATTGAGAACCTGGAGAGTACTGCCTATGGGATGATGCTGGATTCACACCAGGCGTTTTTCAGTAAGGACCAGTACGAGGAGCTTCCACAGATGGTTCACCAACAAGTCTCAGTCACTCAACGAGAGGACAACCAGCAGGATGACTGGAGTGAACTAAAGGCACCTAAAGTGGAGCTTAAACCTCTTCCCCATGGTGTAAGGTATGCATTCCTTGGTCCTAATGAAACTTACCCTGTCATTGTGAGTAGTGAACTTACTGAGAATGAGCTATCTGAACTTTTGAAAACACTTAAAAGATTTAGAAAGGCAATAGGTTACTCACTAGATGACATCAAGGGGATATCACCCTCTTTGTGCATGCATAGGATACATCTTGAGGATGAATCAATGACTTCTATCGAGCATCAAAGAAGGTTAAATCCTAACCTGAAGGATGTTGTAAAGAAAGAGATTCTTAAACTCCTAGATGCTGGTGTTATTTACCCTATCTCAGATTCTAAATGGGTATCACCTGTGCATGTTGTACCAAAGAAAGGTGGTATCACTGTGATCAAGAATGACAAGGATGAATTGATACCAACAAGAACCATCACAGGTCATAGAATGTGCATTGATTACCGAAAACTAAACTCTGCATCTAGAAAGGATCATTTTCCACTACCATTTATTGATCAGATGCTTGAGAGACTTGCGAAATCACCCATTCTATTGTTTCCTTGATGGATACTCAGGATTTTTCCAAATCCCCATACATCCCAATGATCAAGAGAAAACGACATTCACATGTCCCTATGGCACCTTTGCATATCGAAGGATGCCATTTGGTCTATGTAATGCTCCAGCTACCTTTCAAAGGTGCATGATGTCAATTTTCTCTGATCTGATTGAGGATGTTGTGGAGGTATTCATGGATGATTTCTCTGTCTACGGATCTTCGTTTTCTGCTTGTTTGTCAAATTTGTGCAGGGTCCTACAGAGATGTGAAGACACCAACCTTGTGCTGAATTGGGAGAAGTGTCACTTCATGGTCAAAGAAGGGATTGTGCTAGGACACAAGATTTCAGAGAAGGGGATTGAGGTGGATAAAGCCAAAATCGATGTTATGGTTGGTCTGCCTCCACCAAAGACAGTGAAAAACATCCGGAGTTTTCTTGGTCATGCTGGATTCTACAGGAGGTTCATCAAGGACTTCTCCATGATCACTAGACCTTTGACCAGGCTGCTGTGCAAGGAAGCTACCTTCAGTTTTGATGTGGAATGTCTACAAGCTTTCAAGAAGCTGAAAGGTGAACTCGTTAGTGCCCCAATTGTCCAGCCACCTGATTGGGATCTCCCTTTTGAGATCATGTGTGACGCCAGTGACTATGCTGTGGGAGCTGTTCTGGGGCAGAAGAAAAATGGCAAAACCCATGTGATCTACTATGCCAGCCAAACCCTCAATGATGCTCAAATGAGGTATGCCACAACAGAGAAGGAGATGCTGGCAATTGTTTTTGCCTTTGAGAAGTTCAGGAGCTACTTGGTTGGGTCTAAAGTCATTGTCTACACAGATCATGCTGCCTTGAGACACCTTCTGGCCAAGAAAGATGCAAAACCCAGGCTTTTGAGGTGGATCCTTTTGCTCCAAGAGTTTGATATGGAGATCAAGGACAAACCTGGAGTTGAGAATGGAGTAGCTGATCATTTGTCCAGGTTGAGGATAGAGTCTGGTGTCCCTATTGACGAAGGACTTCCTGAAGAGCAGATCATGGCTATCGAAGCAGTGATAGCAGTTTGTGAGACTGGTAGGAAGCTGGAAGAGGTCAAAGCAACAGAGGAGAAAGAACCTTGGTATGCTGATTTGGTTAACTACCTAGCCACAGGAAGAGAACCTTTGAATCTTGTAGGCTATGCCAAGAAGAAGTTCTACAAGGATGTGAAAAGATATTACTGGGACGAGCCCTACCTCTACATTCTCTGCAAAGATCAGCTTTATAGGAGAGTGGTTGCAAATGAGGAGATTGATGGGATCCTTGCACAGTGTCATGGATCATCCTATGGAGGACACTTTGCCACCTTCAAGACAGTTGCAAAAGTATTACAAGCTGGATTCTGGTGGCCACACATGTTCAAGGATACACAAGCCTTTGTTTCGAAGTGTGATTCTTGCCAAAGAAGAGGAAACATCACCAAGAGGAATGAGATGCCTCAAAATCCAATCCTTGAAGTTGAAGTGTTTGATGTCTGGGGTATTGACTTCATGGGACCATTTCCATCATCTTTGGCAACAAATATATCCTTGTGGCTGTTGATTATGTCTCCAAATGGGTGGAAGCCATTGCAAGCCCCACCAATGATGCTAGAGTTGTAATCAAGATGTTCAAGAGCATCATCTTCCCAAGGTTTGGAGTCCAAGAGTTGTAATCAGTGATGGAGGTTCCCACTTCATTAACAAACTGCTTGAGGGACTTCTCAAGAAGAACGGTGTGAAGCACAAGGTGGCAACTCCTTATCATCCCCAAACAAGTGGCCAAGTTGAGATTTCTAACAGGGAGATCAAATCTATTCTGGAGAAGATTGTGGGGATTACAAGGAAGGATTGGTCCAATAAGCTTGACGATGCACTTTGGGCTTATAGGACAGCGTACAAGACACCACTGGGCACCACACCTTTCAACCTAGTGTATGGGAAAGCTTGTCATATGCCAGTGGAGCTTGAGTACAAGGCACTATGGGCAATAAAGTTGCTGAACTTTGACATCAAGAGTGCCAAGGAGAAAAGGCTCTTTCAGCTACACGAGCTTGATGAGATAAGAATGGATGCTTTTGAGAACTCAAGAATCTACAAGGAGAAGACTAAGGCTTTCCATGACAAGAACATCCTGAAGAGAGAGTTTAAAGAAGGTGACCAAGTTCTTCTCTACAACTCTAGGCTGAAGTTGTTTCCAGGAAAGCTTAAGTCAAGGTGGTCCGGTCCTTTCAAGGTCAAGGAGGTTAGACCATATGGAGCAATAGTTTTGTGGAGCACTGATGGAAGAGACTTCACAGTCAATGGACAAAGGGTTAAGCTCTACATGGCTACTGCACCAGAGGAAGATGGGGTTTCAACTCCACTGTCTGATCCTACCCCGGCCTAATCTAAAAGGAGGCAAAGTCAAGCTCGGGACTTAAAACAAGCTCACTTGGGAGGAAGTCCCATGCGTATCCTTGTATATATTGCATTTGTATTTCATTTTTCATCTTATTGCATTAAAAAAAAAAAAAGAGGAGAGAAGTTGTGTGCAGGTACTGATCGGTTCATTTTGAGCAGGAGTCGTGCGTGGGAGCGAGTTCTCACAGCTTTCGAGAGCGACACCACAAGGTCGCTCGCGTTTTCGTCGTCGGATCGAGAAAAAAAATCGCCTCAGAGCGAGGTCTCGGAGCGAGGTCGAAGGGTCGCTCCAGCTGGGAGCGACGTTATGGGAGCGACACCTCGGAGTCGCTCGTGTTTTCGACGAAACGACGCTCAAAAACTGACGGGAGCGACGTCCTAGAGCGACACCTTCAAGTCGCTCCAGCTCAGAGCGAGCTTTCCGGAGCGACACTCCAGGTCGCTCGCGATTTCGTCGACTCACGACGCGAGGAAACGACGCGGGAGCGACCTCTCCCAGCGACACCCTCACGTCGCTCCCGACCCGGTCCAGGTAAGTTTCCTAACTCTAAACCCCGGTTTGATTCAAGTAAACCGACCCTAGACCACCCTAAACCGAACCGGACGACCCTAAACCTACCCCAACCCCGCGACTCCAACTCTATCCCTCTCCCCTCCTCTCACAAACTCACAAACTCTCTCAAACTCATCCACACCAAAATCCCCAAACTTTCTCAATTCTCACCCAAATCAACTACTTTTTGTTTCTAAATCCAAGCTTTCGCCCCTGTAGTCTATTCCTCACCACCCATTCACCATTTCCTTTCATCCAGAGCAAGGTATTGAGTTTTAAATTCAAATTCGTAGGTCCATGAACCCTAGAATTTGAAAGTCGAAATTTGGTCCTTTCTTGCTAGATTGTGGTGAAATAGACTAGGGAAAGCTTATCTATCATGTGGGGTTGTTGAATTAACTGTGAAATTGAGTTTAATTTGCACTTTGGCAAAATTAGGGTTCATGGATTTGGGGGTTTCGAATTTGACCTTAATTGGGTGTGTTTGCGGGTGCACTAGATGCGTTAAGATGTTACATTGTTGCATTGTGTTGAACTTGAGTTTAAACTGAAAAATTCATTTGTTAAGTTCATTCTTGCAAAAATTTCGCTTGCAAAGTCTTCTTTTTCTTCACTTCCATCTACTTATCCCTTTCCAAGTTTGTAACTTTTCAGGTGAAAATGGTTAAGAAGACAAAGGGCAGGTTGGAAGCTGAGAGGCAAGAAGCCGAAAGTCAAGAGTTTGCACTAAGAGGAAAAGCGTTAACCAGCGAGCCAACTGGCTCAGGGACGCAGAGGACTGTGCGACAGCAGACGTTGGCTGCAAGGAAATCGAAAGAACAAGAGAAGAGGGCAGGGAAAAGTGTAGCAGTTCCCACCCATGAGGAAGGTGAAACTGAGAGTGATGATGAGCCCACCTACGAAGAAAGCCAAGATGTCAAAGGGCAAAGGGGTTGCTGTTGATCGAGACAGGGCAAAAACTCCATCTGTGGAGGAGCTGTATGATCACTTGAAGAATGGGGTCACTTGGGCTCCAACCAGGTTCGCCGACCTCGATTTGCTGAAGGAGTTGGGCTAGATCTGATATTGAGGCGATGCTGGGACATTTGAAGATGCCAAAACTCCTCACCATGGCTTATCCTTTCTACAAGGATGTCACTTGTCAGTTCCTATCCTCTCTTGTGGTCACTTACCACGACACGGCGCATGTGAGGCAAGGATGGGGAAAAATCAGTTCAAGGTCAATGGAAGAGAGTACAACATGAACTTCAAAGACATTGGGAGGGTCATGGGGTTCCAAGACCTAGAAGACCACTCCTTCCCAAGTGTGAGAACCTTCCCACAGAGCTTTGGAAGTTGATCACTGGAAACAGACACTCACCGGGGCTGACAAGAACTCACACATCCGACACCCGTCTGTACGCTACCTCCACAGATTGCTAGTCCATGCTTTCTACCCACGGAAGCAAGCTGGTAATGTTACTGAGGAAGACATGCGACTGCTCTGCCGGCTATCCGTCCCTACACTCAACCTGGAGTGTTACCCCTTCCCAGCACTGATATCTATGCTACATTTGGGATGGTCAGTTTCTTCGTGGGCCGTCTCGAACACTACAGAGACTGGGCGTGGTACACCACTGATTCGCGCCCAAAGATGGGGATAGGCGGAATGATCACACCACTGCTCCAATTTCTGAATGTTCCCTTGGGAAAAGACGCAGCGGGGCCCAGGTTCATTGATGGCACCTACTTGAGGATCGCCACCTATTTCAGTGGGATATATGGGAACGACTACGTCTACCACTACTACTTGCAGGGCAAGCCAGTCGAGGTGGTTCTTCCAAACCGGAACCTGACGAGTTTAGAGATACCTGGAGCTATCAGCTTCAACATTCCCCAGGAGTACTTTCTTGGAGAACACGGGCCTCTCGATCCAATTCAAGCAGCTCCATCAAGGAGAAGGAGTGTCCCTACGCAACCTGATTCGCCTGTTGCAGACACCTCTGAGCATATCTATGGACCTCCGCGCTACTACTTCAAGCCCCATGACGGAGTCCTTCCTCCTGGAGCTCTCTGTGATGCTCATGACCACATTGGTCGTCTCCAGAGGTGGAACAAAGCTCAGGACAGAACGATAGAAAAGCTCAAGGATAAGTGCAAGGCACTCAGCAAGACTGTGAAGAAGCAGGCAAAGACTTCAGCAAAGTTCATGAAGAAAGTAGCTGATGTTTTAACTAGGGGAGGAATAGCTGGATGTAGCTCAGCTGATTTCGCTTTCGCGAACACCTCAAACCCCCAGCCTCCACCCCCGCCTGATGCTCTTGGCTTTCCCCCTCACTGCTGCGCAGCTTCAGCGTAAGTGGAGGAACCCACCCACTCAACCTTCCACTTCGGCAACAAATCCCCATCCCTCCCTCCTTGCTTCTTCAGACAGTGAGGACGAGATTGACGAGGTTGAGAGCCAGCCATGGCATGGAGGCTCCGGTACAGCATCCGGTGGTTACTACACCACCTTCCCTCCTGACGACGACGATGCTGGGGCATCTGCCCCTACCTACTATCCATAGGAGGTACTTCTCTCACCCCCTTGTATATACCATTTCATTTCTGCATATTAGTTTTCTTCTCGGTATCTCCTTCTTTCTTTGACAACACAGAGACTGTGTAACTCAAGTTTGGGGGAGGTACCAAGCATTTGATCATGTTTGCTTTGATTGTGTTTCATTTGAGTCATGCATTGCACGCCTATTTACATAAAAAAAAAAAGATTTTTCATTTAGTTTGCATCATTCGCACCATTAGGAGAGTCTAGAGCATATAGGTTGCATTCACTTGCATTGGGAGCAATGATTTTAAATGCCTTGTAAAGAACACTACGTTGCACCATTGAGTAGCCACGCACCTCTCGAAAAGACTTGTATGTTTCGAGCCTTGAAAACTCTTCTTGAAACTTGTTGATTGCTGAAACTCAGTCTTTGAAGCCAACTACAACCTTATTGAAATGAATGAACTTAATGCTTCTTGCTTAGGGTCCCTTGTGTACTGAGTCATGGCTATACACACTTGAGTTGTCACATCTTTTATGCCATCTTTTTGACAAACTCTAGTGGTAGACCACTCCCAAAACCTTTCCTTCCTTTTAAGCTTTCATTGTTTGATGAGTGAGGCCTTCTTCGGAAAGTCTTACATGCGCATAATGTTGAGAGTATCGGGAACGACAATGCTTGATCTTCATTTTTGCTAGATTGGACACTCTATGTCTAGCTATAGGTGGGAGGGTGAGTGTTGTGATCATGATTTGGGAGAAATGAAAAATAAAAAGGATAGACTCTTTGTGCTTAAGTGAATTGATTTCTGGGATAAGTAGAGAACCTTAGCTCTAGTTT
>NW_022610622.1:0-199682 GCF_000309985.2 Brassica rapa
AAACTCTAGTCTTTGTTGTGTTTCCAAGGGAGCCTTGTCTTTATTTCCTTTGTAGTTTCGAGACCTTGTGCATGTACAAGGCTTCTCCTTTATATTCTGGTCGTGGCCCCTTGTATCAGTATCCATCTTTTTTATCAAAAACCTTTGTTTTCTCTTTTCTTCTTGCTTGTCGAGTTGATTGAGTGTTGGTGTGTATATCCAACTTCTGGTGTGTAATATCCAGAGACTAAGGGCTCTAGTTTGGTGTGTCATATCCAATCTATTGCCTAGGAGTATCAAGGAGCCTTTCCGCAGCCTCTTGTGTCACCATTCGATCCACATACCTTGAGAAACTTGAGTCTTTTTGATTCGTTTCTCTGCAAGGATTATCCCATCTGTTCCAGAGCATCATCCGAGGATCTCATCACCTTGCCTCACGGTCCTTCATGAACTTAGCCGGCTTGAGGTGAGGATGGAGTATCCAGCATTGGCTCTTCTTGTGGCCATGCTTCTTGCAGTGATCACACTCCCATTGAACCTCCTCTCCTCAAACTTCCCATGCGCAGGCCGCAGCCTTGTTTGCTTGTGGAGCTTCACTACCTTCCTCTTGAGTTGCTTGGCTTGCAAGGGACAGGTCTCCTTTCTTTGCAAACAACCCAATGGAGCCTTGCTCCTTCTGAATCCGCGCACACACATCCTCAAGATCAGGTAGAGTGTCTTCTCTAAGCAGGTGCTGGATGAGACCGTTGTAGGCCGGGTTCAGCGTGAGGAGTAGCCCAAAGACCTTGTCTTGCTCTCTCCTCTTGTTCAGCTCATCAGCATCCGTTGTGCTTGGCCTAAGCATCTCCATCTCGGACCAGAGGCTCCTGAATCTCCCTAGATGCTTGGTGAACTCCATGTCTTCTTGTACAAGGTTGTTGATGGCTTGCTTCACTTCAAACACTCGGCTTAGGTTTGATGTGTTGCCATACACCTTCTTCAACGTATCCCACAGCTCCTTAGCAGACTCACAGTAGCTGTATGCATCCAGAATAGCCGGCTCAAGTGACGCATGAAGCACAGACATCACCAGCATATCCTCTTGATGCCACTTCTCTTCCGCCTTGCTTGCGGCCTCACCATCATCCTCTCCTTGAGTGATGAGTTTTGGAGCTTCTCCGGGGGTGATGTGCTTCCACAACCCCTTGCTTCCCACCGTGGTTCTCACCATCCGAGACCACACCAAGTAGTTGGTTCCCTTGAAGATCACAGCTACCTTCATGTTCATGTTCATCCCACTCTCCATGTTGAATGATGAACTCTCTAAGCTTCAGAAACTTTATCTTGAGTTGAATGACTTGTAGAACCCTTCACAGCCTCGATCTTCAACCCACACAGCTTCAGATGATACACCACAACCAGTCTTGAACTTGAAAAGTACCCAGAAACTCTCAAACACACAAGAACACAAGAGTTTCTTCAAAGCTTCAACCTTGAGGCTTCAAAGAATCACACACGACCTCAGGCTATCACTAACCTGGCTCTGATACCATATCACTTTTAGTGATGTTTAGAGTGATCTGAGTATTTAGGAAAGATTAGAAGAGATTTAGAGAAGATTAAAGTATGAAATTAGATTAAGAGTCTAAAGAACTAAAGAGAGACTAAGAGAGACTCATAACTTGCTTGATATTATTAATGAGAGTGATTACACTTATATATGGAGCTTGAGACACTAGGGTTTCGATTACACAAAAGGAGAAAGCATGTGAAGTCAAGATACAGCTAAGGGCGCATTTGAATCCTTCCAATGAGAGTCTCCACATGTGTAAGGCATCTTTGAATATGCCTTTACCTTTCCAGCTCTTGCCAGACTGTCAGACGCGCTCTTCCTTATCCTCTCAACGTTCGGATCAAGCTCAGCCTTAAGGTAAAGTAACTCTAGCTAGTTTACTCTTTACCTGAGCTGAGTAACTCCTTAACCGCGCATGATGGTACGGCCTGATCGTCCGTACCCTTCACCCTATCCGTACAGTCCGTACATGATGCTTCCATCTTCCTCTCTAATGCTTCTACACTTCCTAAGGTCTCCTCTTCATACCATAAGGCTCTCATCTCAACAGTATGAAGAATAGAAATGAGTTTAAGAGAATCAAAGAGAGTATGGGAGAGACTGAGAGACTAGGAACGTGTATGAGAGATTAGAGAGAGACTTAGTGACAAGATTAAGAGACTTAGTAACCAGAGAATAAGAACTAAGAACAAGTTTATGAAGAAGAGAGACTCTCTCAGCTTAAGGGTTTACAAAGTGATCATAAGAGGCTTATATATGCCTTTACACAATTCATATCACAAACCTAGATCCTAAGGCTATAATTAAAAGATAGAATGGATGGTGAGGATGAGAGAAGACTGGTCTTGATGTTGCTGGAGCTAGCTGGCGATTTGACTCAAGGTAAAGGGCTCAGATTGCTTCATTTGAATTGGATGGATAAGATGAGTCAAGGCTGTAAAGGTAAAGCACCTTTACCTTTCCAGCTCATACCAACAGCTCACCTTATCCATTTGAATCTTCCTTTCCCTCCAAGTATCCCAAACGGTCACTTAAGATCAGTTTGAACCGCCCACACATTGCACATCAAGATTTGGGGTTAACCGGATGACATGGGCGTGAGGAGTGGACTGTATGGTCGATGGTACGGACCTCCTGTCCGTACCACTCGCCCTATCTTTGTACATTGCCCTATCTTCCTTCTTGGTTGCACTAGACATCTTCATGGCTCACCCTAGACTGTACAAGGCCGTACTGAACGCCCTATCTTTGCACCATACTTCCATCTTCTCTCTAACTCCTTCACAGCCTTCACATGATCAGTCTAAGTCTTTCCTAGACTTAACTTCACAAGATAACTACTTCAGAACACCTCTGAAGCTTGATTGAACTCTTCTGGACATCTTCTAGAGCTTGCCCTATTATTGTACAAGCTCTATCTTCTCTTCAGTTCAACAGAGAATCATCAGGAAGTTGAATAAACCTCATAGGAGTTGGGATGAAGAAGTTATCCCACTTTCAAATCAGGTGATTCCAGTTTCCCAGTTTGGGAATAGCACAGCTTCTTCGTCCTTCCAATCAAACCAGGATGAATCTCTTTGTGAGAAGCTTTATTTGGATACATAAAGTGGTGGAGAATCATCAGGAAGTTGAATAAATCTCATAGGAGTTGGGATGAAGAAGTTATCCCACTTTCAAATCAGGTGATTCCAGTTTCCCAGTTTGGGAATAGCACAGCTTCTTCGTCCTTCCAATCAAACCAGGATGAATCTCTTTGTGAGAAGCTTGATTTGGATACAAAAAGTGGTGGAGAATCACCAGGAAGTTGAATAAATCTCATAGGAGTTGGGATGAAGAAGTTATCCCACTTTCAAATCAGGTGATTCTAGTTTCCCAGTTTGGGAATAGCACAGCTTCTTCGTCCTTCCAATCAAACCAGGATGAATCTCTTTGTGAGAAGCTTTATTTGGATACATAAAGTGGTGGACAATCATCAGGAAGTTGAATAAATCTCATAGGAGTTGGGATGAAGAAGTTATCCCACTTTCAAATCAGGTGATTCCAGTTTCCCAGTTTGGGAATAGCACAGCTTCTTCGTCCTTCCAATCAAACCAGGATGAATCTCTTTGTGAGAAGCTTGATTTGGATACATAAAGTGGTGGAGAATCACCAGGAAGTTGAATAAATCTCATAGGAGTTGGAATGCAGAAGTTATCCCATTTTCAAATCAGGTGATTCTAGTTTCCCAAATTGGGAGTAGCACAGCTTCTTCGTCCTTCCAATCAAACCAGGATGAATCACTTTGTGAGAAGCTTTATTTGGATACATAAAGTGGTGGAGAATCATCAGGAAGTTGAATAAACCTCATAGGAGTTGGGATGAAGAAGTTATCCCACTTTCAAATCAGGTGATTCCAGTTTCCCAGTTTGGGAATAGCACAGCTTCTTCGTCCTTCCAATCAAACCAGGATGAATCTCTTTGTGAGAAGCTTTATTTGGATACATAAAGTGGTGGAGAATCATCAGGAAGTTGAATAAATCTCATAGGAGTTGGGATGAAGAAGTTATCCCACTTTCAAATCAGGTGATTCCAGTTTCCCAGTTTGGGAATAGCACAGCTTCTTCGTCCTTCCAATCAAACCAGGATGAATCTCTTTGTGAGAAGCTTGATTTGGATACATAAAGTGGTGGAGAATCACCAGGAAGTTGAATAAATCTCATAGGAGTTGGGATGAAGAAGTTATCCCACTTTCAAATCAGGTGATTCTAGTTTCCCAGTTTGGGAATAGCACAGCTTCTTCGTCCTTCCAATCAAACCAGGATGAATCTCTTTGTGAGAAGCTTTATTTGGATACATAAAGTGGTGGAGAATCATCAGGAAGTTGAATAAATCTCATAGGAGTTGGGATGAAGAAGTTATCCCACTTTCAAATCAGGTGATTCCAGTTTCCCAGTTTGGGAATAGCACAGCTTCTTCGTCCTTCCAATCAAACCAGGATGAATCTCTTTGTGAGAAGCTTGATTTGGATACATAAAGTGGTGGAGAATCACCAGGAAGTTGAATAAATCTCATAGGAGTTGGGATGAAGAAGTTATCCCACTTTCAAATCAGGTGATTCTAGTTTCCCAGTTTGGGAATAGCACAGCTTCTTCGTTGTTCCAATCAAACCAGGATGAATCTCTTTGTGAGAAGCTTGATTTGGATACATAAAGTGGTGGAGAATCACCAGGAAGTTGAATAAATCTCATAGGAGTTGGAATGCAGAAGTGATACAAGCCTAAGCTAACAAAGGCTAGATCACAAGGCAACAAGAGTTGTCAAGCTTGAATGGGTCGATTGTCGCCACAAAGGGTTGCGGAAATATCCCTTTGATAAGACCAGAAGCCTGCGCCTATGTGAATCCACACAAAGACAGAGACCTACACTTGTATCCTAGAATGAATCCACAAACTAAGGAGACAAGCAAACGGACAAGAAATCTAAAGGAATCCACCTAAAGACTAATTGAACAAAACAAAGACAAACTTTGTAAACTGAATAATACTTTATTAATTTCGTGCAAGGGTGATTTACAAATGAGACTTAGCTCTGTTTAAATAGAAAAGAACACAAATGCCTAAAAGAATAACTTGGAAAGAAATAATAAGTGAAAAACTAGCCGTTGGACTTAGTTGGTGCAGAATCTGTCCATGTATGGAAGTTGTCTTCTCTCCTTGTATCTTGTGAGTTTGGGCAGAAATAAATGCATCCGTGGGATCTCCTTTGATGTCTGGATAGTCTCTAAGTCGTGCCTGAACAGAAGGGGAAAGAGCCGTTGGTCTTTAATAACTCCAAGTGTGAATGCATCCATGTAAGGTAAGTTGACAAATAAGGGATTCATCTTGATCATGTGGCTGCTGGTGCATGGTAGAAACTCTCCCACTGCTCTTAGATGTAATGAATAATCTCCTGGTTTCCACACGTGAGTTTGAGTTGCACACTCCTTAAGCAAAGAATTACTTTCCTTAATTAGAACCAATTCGGATGCAGTGTAGATAGTCTGACTTGTAACTGGCATATCTCCTAAACCATTACTCTTTTTGGTATGAAACCAATTCGCTGCGTGCTCTGGTTGAGTTGAGAATCTATAGAAACTGGTTTCACGGTTAAATTCCTTATGGTTGCAAAGATATCCTTCTTTGAGTGCACCTATGTCGCTGCTGGCTCCAATGTAGCTTGTATGGTTGATCTCATGAGTTGGTGGTCCAGCTACTGACTTTAGGTCCTCATCATTCCCTCCCTCTTCAAAAGGTTTTGTCCTCAAAACCAATTTACCTGCACCAAGATAGAGCAAGTTAGGTTTCATTCTAATTTGGGAGGCTAGGGTCTTACCTTGGTATATGCACGGTTTTGTGATGCATTGTCCATCTGGTGGTTCTTCTTTGATCAGTAGGGAAGCTATGCCCCCTTTCCATGGTCGGTCTATGATTTCCCTTGGAAGGATCGTGGTCTCCTTTTCGAAATCTCCTATTTCACAATTGGTTTCTCCATTGACCACTGCTTGGGTGTAAGGTTGTGAGTTTGGTTCTGGATGCTTCTCCATTGTACCTATATCTGAATCATCACTTATGGGCAAGAGCAAGTGTTTCATACTTGAAGTGGACGATTCAAAAATATAATATTGAGTAAGATTTAGAGCTTCACTTACCTGGTTATCTTGCATTGATTCAGCTTTGGTATTTACTACCTCTAAAGCATGATCAGCTGGTGTAGAGGTCTCTAGGGTAGATTGCTCATTATTCTCTTGTTGTTTAGCTTCTGTACGTGTCTCCTCATTACCTAGACCTTCATCAACATTCTGGACAGAGTGCAAGTGCATCATACCAGTGTTTTGATAAGTAAGATTATTCACTTTAAGTTCAGAAATCACCTTATCAAGTGTTGGACTTGATTGCGCAGCAAGGTTGGGCTCTTGTTCCTTGATTTCTATGTTAGTACCTGAAATACTTTCAACCTTTTGGGCGCTAGACAAGTGTGTTAAGACAGTCATGGAATTACTAGAAACAGAAGTAGATCTAGCTTTAATCAAGTTGATAAGATCATCAATATGTTTATCCATTCTAGAAAAGGAATCATCAATTCTAGTATCGGAATCACTTACCTCCAAGTTTGTTTCTTTTGCTTCAGATACTACTGACTTCACAACTCGTTTTGTGGGACACTCCTTTGCTAGATGGCCCTTGCCTTGACACCTATAACAAATAACCTCAGATGGTTTTAAAGAGTTAGAGTGCTCACCTTGGTTTCGTTTGACTTGAGGTGGATGCACTGGCCTTGAACTTTGTCTTTGGGAAACAACTTCTCTCTGAACTGTGGGTTGCAAGACTTGGTGCTTTATTAATCTCCTTGTGGACACCTTCTGAATGTATTTTGCCTTCTTCACAAACTCACTATACATGAGCATCTTAACCTCTTTCCAAGTAAAAGCCGGATCATTGAAATAGATCCTATCAGCATCTAGCTGACTCCACCAATTGTATGCCTCTCCGGTTAAGGTATCCTTCGCATAAGTTAGCTTTAGCTTCTCTGGAATTCTCCAAGCTATAAACCATTGCTCCATGTCGTCCTCCCACCTTAGATATGCACTTGGTCCTTGCTTATGACCAGAAAAATGTATAGATGGTGCAGCCAAGCGATTCTGATAAAACTGATCTCCATTGTAGTTCCATGGCGTGCTGTGAGCATGTCTTGATAGACTCCCATGATAAGATCTTGATGGTGCAGCCACGGTGGTCTTTTCTCTTCTAGGACACGCTTGAGAATAATATTTCCCTTCAGAACTATCCTCATAGATGAGTTGGGATTTGGGACCATAGCAAGTTGAATACTGGTCCATTGATTCTGGTTCCACCTCTGGGTATTCTTGTTCATCGTTTGGGACATACTCTGGAACAGAGTCTGCGCACCAATGACCTTCAGTGTGGTCATCTCCATCGTCCCAACAATCCTGGTCAGCTTCTTCTCCCCAATCTACCTCAGACGTGTTGTATTCTTCAGCCTCTTCTTCTGAGTAATCCTCCATTGGCGTCTTCTCTATCTTTTCTCAGAGTTTGCCTTGCACAAACAGAAGAAAAAGGAATTAAGTCGTGGCTTAGCAAAAGAAAGGAGAGAAGAATAAGAAAGAACAAAAAAAAATGGAAACTTAGTATCTCCTTGTTTTTATTTTATTTATTTATTTATTTTTTTTGGAAAATTAAAACAAATGAAAAAGAATTCACTTTTTTTTTTTGTTTTTTTTTTAATGGAAACACGAAATATATAAAACTAAGACAATGAAATTAACTTTTTATTCTGGTTTTATAATTTTTAGAATTTAAAAGAAGCAAGAAACAAAATTGACCTTTTTTTTTTTATAGTAAGTGAATAAACCGAAATGGAAACTAAGGAAACAACTAATGCAAACACGATTTCTTTTGGATTTTCAAATTTATATGAATCAAAGAAAGTAAATGGTCATCTTTGTCGTGCCTCCCTGGTTTTAACACCAAGAACAAGCAAATGCAAAAATGGACAGAAATTGCAAACAATTTTTATGGTTTTTTTTATATGATTTTATAAATGAAACAAATGCAAAAGAGATGAAACAAATAAACAAATGCAAATGAATAGAGACAAGGATAGATATAACCTGATAGATAGGAGCTTTTGAAGCTCTGATACCAAAAATGATACAAGCCTAAGCTAACAAAGGCTAGATCACAAGGCAACAAGAGTTGTCAAGCTTGAATGGGTCGATTGTCGCCACAAAGGGTTGCGGAAATATCCCTTTGATAAGACCAGAAGCCTGCGCCTATGTGAATCCACACAAAGACAGAGACCTACACTTGTATCCTAGAATGAATCCACAAACTAAGGAGACAAGCAAACGGACAAGAAATCTAAAGGAATCCACCTAAAGACTAATTGAACAAAACAAAGACAAACTTTGTAAACTGAATAATACTTTATTAATTTCGTGCAAGGGTGATTTACAAATGAGACTTAGCTCTGTTTAAATAGAAAAGAACACAAATGCCTAAAAGAATAACTTGGAAAGAAATAATAAGTGAAAAACTAGCCGTTGGACTTAGTTGGTGCAGAATCTGTCCATGTATGGAAGTTGTCTTCTCTCCTTGTATCTTGTGAGTTTGGGCAGAAATAAATGCATCCGTGGGATCTCCTTTGATGTCTGGATAGTCTCTAAGTCGTGCCTGAACAGAAGGGGAAAGAGCCGTTGGTCTTTAATAACTCCAAGTGTGAATGCATCCATGTAAGGTAAGTTGACAAATAAGGGATTCATCTTGATCATGTGGCTGCTGGTGCATGGTAGAAACTCTCCCACTGCTCTTAGATGTAATGAATAATCTCCTGGTTTCCACACGTGAGTTTGAGTTGCACACTCCTTAAGCAAAGAATTACTTTCCTTAATTAGAACCAATTCGGATGCAGTGTAGATAGTCTGACTTGTAACTGGCATATCTCCTAAACCATTACTCTTTTTGGTATGAAACCAATTCGCTGCGTGCTCTGGTTGAGTTGAGAATCTATAGAAACTGGTTTCACGGTTAAATTCCTTATGGTTGCAAAGATATCCTTCTTTGAGTGCACCTATGTCGCTGCTGGCTCCAATGTAGCTTGTATGGTTGATCTCATGAGTTGGTGGTCCAGCTACTGACTTTAGGTCCTCATCAAGAAGTTATCCCATTTTCAAATCAGGTGATTCTAGTTTCCCAAATTGGGAGTAGCACAGCTTCTTCGTCCTTCCAATCAAACCAGGATGAATCACTTTGTGAGAAGCTTTATTTGGATACATAAAGTGGTGGAGAATTATCAGGAAGTTGAATAAACCTCATAGGAGTTGGGATGAAGAAGTTATCCCACTTTCAAATCAGGTGATTCCAGTTTCCCAGTTTGGGAATAGCACAGCTTCTTCGTCCTTCCAATCAAACCAGGATGAATCTCTTTGTGAGAAGCTTGATTTGGATACATAAAGTGGTGGAGAATCATCAGGAAGTTTAATAAACCTCATAGGAGTTGGTATGAAGAATTTATCCCACTTTCAAATCAGGTGATTTCAGTTTCCCAGTTTGGGAATAGCATAGCTTCTTCGTCCTTCCAATCAAACCAGGATGAATCACTTTGTGAGAATCTTGATTTGGATACATAAAGTGGTGGAGAATCATCAGGAAGTTGAATAAATCTCATAGGAGTTGGGATGAAGAAGTTATCCCACTTTCAAATCAGGTGATTCAAGTTTCCCAGTTTGGGAATAGCACAGCTTCTTCGTCCTTCCAATCAAACCAGGATGAATCACTTTGTGAGAAGCTTGATTTGGATACAAAAAGTGGTGGAGAATCAACAGGAAGTTGAATAAATCTCATAGGAGTTGGGATGAAGAAGTTATCCCACTTTCAAATCAGGGGATTCCAGTTTCCCAGTTTGGGAATAGCACAGCTTCTTCGTCGTTCCAATCAAACCAGGATGAATCTCTTTGTGAGAAGCTTGATTTGGATACATAAAGTGGTGGAGAATCATCAGGAAGTTGAATAAATCTCATAGGAGTTGGGATGAAGAAGTTATCCCACTTTCAAATCAGGGGATTCCAGTTTCCCAGTTTGGGAATAGCACAGCTTCTTCGTTGTTCCAATCAAACCAGGATGAATCTTTTTGTTGGATACATAAAGTGGTGGAGAATCACCAGGAAGTTGAATAAATCTCATAGGAGTTGGAATGCAGAAGTTATCCCATTTTCAAATCAGGTGATTCTAGTTTCCCAAATTGGGAGTAGCACAGCTTCTTCGTCCTTCCAATCAAACCAGGATGAATCACTTTGTGAGAAGCTTTATTTGGATACATAAAGTGGTGGAGAATCATCAGGAAGTTGAATAAACCTCATAGGAGTTGGGATGAAAAAGTTATCCCACTTTCAAATCAGGTGATTCCAGTTTCCCAGTTTGGGAATAGCACAGCTTCTTCGTCCTTCCAATCAAACCAGGATGAATCTCTTTGTGAGAAGCTTTATTTGGATACATAAAGTGGTGGAGAATCATCAGGAAGTTGAATAAATCTCATAGGAGTTGGGATGAAGAAGTTATCCCACTTTCAAATCAGGTGATTCCAGTTTCCCAGTTTGGGAATAGCACAGCTTCTTCGTCCTTCCAATCAAACCAGGATGAATCTCTTTGTGAGAAGCTTGATTTGGATACATAAAGTGGTGGAGAATCACCAGGAAGTTGAATAAATCTCATAGGAGTTGGAATGCAGAAGTTATCCCATTTTCAAATCAGGTGATTCTAGTTTCCCAAATTGGGAGTAGCACAGCTTCTTCGTCCTTCCAATCAAACCAGGATGAATCACTTTGTGAGAAGCTTTATTTGGATACATAAAGTGGTGGAGAATCATCAGGAAGTTGAATAAACCTCATAGGAGTTGGGATGAAGAAGTTATCCCACTTTCAAATCAGGTGATTCCAGTTTCCCAGTTTGGGAACAACACAGCTTCTTCGTCCTTCCAATCAAACCAGGATGAATCTCTTTGTGAGAAGCTTTATTTGGATACATAAAGTGGTGGAGAATCATCAGGAAGTTGAATAAATCTCATAGGAGTTGGGATGAAGAAGTTATCCCACTTTCAAATCAGGTGATTCCAGTTTCCCAGTTTGGGAATAGCACAGCTTCTCCGTCCTTCCAATCAAACCAGGATGAATCTCTTTGTGAGAAGCTTGATTTGGATACATAAAGTGGTGGAGAATCACCAGAAGTTGAATAAATCTCATAGGAGTTGGGATGAAGAAGTTATCCCACTTTCAAATCAGGTGATTCTAGTTTCCCAGTTTGGGAATAGCACAGCTTCTTCGTCCTTCCAATCAAACCAGGATGAATCTCTTTGTGAGAAGCTTTATTTGGATACATAAAGTGGTGGAGAATCATCAGGAAGTTGAATAAATCTCATAGGAGTTGGGATGAAGAAGTTATCCCACTTTCAAATCAGGTGATTCCAGTTTCCCAGTTTGGGAATAGCACAGCTTCTTCGTCCTTCCAATCAAACCAGGATGAATCTCTTTGTGAGAAGCTTGATTTGGATACATAAAGTGGTGGAGAATCACCAGGAAGTTGAATAAATCTCATAGGAGTTGGGATGAAGAAGTTATCCCACTTTCAAATCAGGTGATTCTAGTTTCCCAGTTTGGGAATAGCACAGCTTCTTCGTCCTTCCAATCAAACCAGGATGAATCTCTTTGTGAGAAGCTTTATTTGGATACATAAAGTGGTGGAGAATCATCAGGAAGTTTAATAAACCTCATAGGAGTTGGTATGAAGAATTTATCCCACTTTCAAATCAGGTGATTTCAGTTTCCCAGTTTGGGAATAGCATAGCTTCTTCGTCCTTCCAATCAAACCAGGATGAATCACTTTGTGAGAATCTTGATTTGGATACATAAAGTGATGAGATCCTAGGATGATGCTCTGGAACAGATGGGATAATCCTTGCAGAAACGAATCAAAAGACTCAAGTTTCTCAAGGTATGTGGATCGAATGGTGACACAAGAGGCTGCGGAAAGGCTCCTTGATACTCCTAGGCAATAGATTGGATATGACACACCAAACTAGAGCCCTTAGTCTCTGGATATTACACACCAGAAGTTGGATATTACACACCAACACTCAATCAACTCGACAAGCAAGAAGAAAAGAGAAAACAAAGGTTTTTGATAAAAAGATGGATACTGATACAAGGGGCCACGACCAGAATATAAAGGAGAAGCCTTGTACATGCACAAGGTCTCGAAAATACAAAGGAAATAAAGACAAAGGCTCCCTTGGAAACACAACAAAGACTAGAGTTTTTCGAAAACTAAATAACATAAAAGCATAGCTTAAAATATAAGATAAGGTCTTCATGTGGACAGACCAAGATCAATCATCTAGGAGATAGGAGAAGTAGACTTGTGGCCTCGTTAAAAACCTTCCTTTGGAAAACCCAGTGGGACAAAACCAAAGGTTAGGAAAAGAGCACACACAAGCTACTTGCCTAGATGATGATCAGCTTGAAGGTGGAGTAGCTTGAATGATGGTTAAGGTGTCTTGGATGATCAAGCTTCGGCCAAGACTAATGTATTCTTCTTGTTTCCAAATGTTCTTCAAGGTTGCATCCTCAGCTACAAGCTCTTCAGGTTCAGGTTCATGCTTCCAGTCCTTGGTGCTTTCCATGATCATATCATCCCCTCCCACTTCAAAAAGATTTGTCCTCAAATCTGTGTTACCTGCAATAGAAGGGACCAAGTCAGTAACATCAGAGTTTATAATCAGATTACACTTACCTTGCAAGCCTCTTTGATAGGCATTGTCGCTGACTGATAGGTAGAAGGGACTGATCCATTCGGCTTTCCTTACTCCTGAGGCATTACTTGAACCTGATACATTGAAACAAGACAAGTGAACACAAGCAAAAACATCATAGAGTAAGAGTCTTATCCCAAAGTTGTATTTTCTCGGTTTTGGCTTGTATGTTGCATCTGGAGGTGCTTCTTTGATGAGGATGAAGCAAGTGACGTCCTGATGTCTCTCCTGGCTTAGATCAGGCGGCTTGAAACGTTTGTCTTCCTCACGCTTGTTCTTTCTCTTTGCATTCTTCAAAGCTTCCATATAATCTGCACATGACTCTTTTGGCAAAAACAAGTGCATCATATCTGTGTAATCAATAAAAGAACTCTTGAAAACATGATTAGTTACCTTAGCATGCTCACCTGGTCGCCATAGATAGGATTGAGATGTTCTACACTCAGAAAAGTTCAGACAAAGCAAACACAGAATCACCCGTCTTGTAGAACCCATAACTCTTTCATTTGAAAAGCTTTGGACATGATTCCAGTTCGACGTGAGACCCTGATGAGTGTAGTTTCCATTGCAGTTGAGTTTGTTGCTTAATTCCTTCTGGTTGCTGAGATATGATCCTCGGACTGCTCCTATGTCAGAGTTGGCGGCTAGACAGCTTCCAAGATTTGATTGTTGCATCTCCAACTTTGCCAAGGACTCATCAGTATAGCCCCTCTTTTTACCTGTACACTTCTCAGCTCTTTTTGGACAAGTCAAGTGTGTTATCATGTCAAAGAAAGTGTTGTAGACCAGAATGTCTCCAAAGCACAAAACAGCATGATTCCTCCATCTATTATGCATATCAAAGAAAATACTGCAGACCCAGATATCATTAAGGTTCAAGTTCACACATTCAGAATTAGTGATATCTAGTTTCAATTGTGCAGCAGGTTTATCAAAGAAAGTGTTATACACTAGAATATCATCAAAGAACCAACCTACATGTTTAGAATCATTTTCAGCACACAAACAATCAAGCTCAAACTTAGTGAACTTTGCAGATTTCACAAATTTAAATCTAAAATCAGATTGATGCAATTTCGGTTCCTGCAACTTCTTAGGTTCATTCAATACATAAGCAGAAACACAAGAATTATCAAGGATCAGTTTATGCACATGGAAGTTCGTAACAAAACTCCTTTCTTCAGTTCTAGCAAATGAATCACAAGGTTTCAAACAGAAATCAGATTGTTTCAATTCAAGCTCTAAAACCTTTTCAAAATGATCAAAACTTTTGACATGTTTCAGAAAATGATCAAAACTCAGAATATGACCACAAATGTTATTATTTTGATTTTGAAAACGTTTTTGATCAAAGATGATTTCTGGTTTAATTTCTTTAAAAGATTTAAACATGTTATCAAAAACAGATTTTGAAACACAAAAATCTTTTACTTTATCAAGACCAAAACGTTTTATGTCTTCAGTACTCACTTTAACAAACATTCTAGGCACAGAAGCAACCATATTAAACTCCTTACAGTGCTCTTGCAGATCATAAGACAAAGATTCATGAGCTGATTTTGTCTGCAAGTTTTTCTGTTGTTCTTCTTGTGTTGTACTCTCTGGTTCTTTTTCTGCTGAGTCTTCTTTTGCAACCTGTGACACTGAAACAATTCTACTCGGTTGCACCGGTCCAAGACAAGTTAGTTCATTAAAGGAATTATCAAAATTAGATTCAGAGTGAGGTAAGAACAGAGAAAACTCTTGTTCTTTCTCAAACTTTCCTTTTCCCATAGATGTTTTGGTTTGAGCTTCTTGAATTGGGGCAGCTGAGTCTGGTTCTGCATCATTGAGTTCTGAGACAGTAGCAACTGGTTCTTGATTCTTTGGGAGCTTCTTCTGCTTGTCTAAGTGCTTGCTGGTCTTAAGAATCTCCTTAACAAGGCTGCTGATTTCTTTCTCATAATCAGCCATCTTGGTTTCTGATTTTTCACTTTTGAAGTCTGTTGCGGATATGACTTTCTTCTTTGGAGATTTCAGAGAAGTGTGGCCTTTGGATGCATACTTCTTCCCTAGTAGCAACTTCAGATCTTCCCAAGTGGTGATAGCTGGTTCCTTGTAGTACCTGCGATCATCTTCTTCTTGCAACAACCACTTAAAAACGTTTCCTTTGAGCTGAGACATCACATAAGCCAATGCTTCTCTCTTCAGGATTTTGTTGTAGCAAAGCCACTTCTCCATTGTTCTTTCCCACTTTAAATAATCACCTTCCCCTGTAAAAACATAAAGTTGAGGCTTAGTGACAATTTGATTGTAAGAAGAATGAATATTTGATTTAGGAGTGCGAGAAGCTTGATGTGGTCTGCTCGAAGTGTGGGCTGGCTGTTTGTAAGACTGTTGGCCACGTCCTGCTTCCTCTTCCTTATACCACTTATGCTTGCTTGATTCGTTTGGAACAGAATCTGGTGGTCTAGGCTCAAGCTTTTGTTTGTCCATTCTCTTTTTATTTTGCTGCCTAAGATCATCAGTTTGCTGCAGAAACTTTTGTCTAAGCTCCTTTCGAAATTCACCCATGTTGGTATCCAACATCTGCTGCATTTGAGCATTCATAGATTTAAGTAACAGCCTTTCTTCCTTAGTGAGTTTTCCTTTCTGATCTCCTGCCATTGTACCTGAGACAGAAAACAACACACAGCAGTAACAAGTTCTACAGAGAAAACAAAAATCAATTTGCAAAACCAGAAACAGATTCAAACTGAAGCTTAAAACCTTAGACAATTCTCAGAACAAATTAGAAACTCAACCAATGATTTAAAACAGATCAAAACTAATCTGAACAGAACTGATAAATCACAAACCTAACAGATCAGATTGATTTCGAAACAGAACAGAGAGATTTTGATTTCAGGTTCACTTTCAAGTCTAGTACATCAAGTTTAATCAAAACAGAGTAGATCAAGACAGAAACAAATTCGAAATTTCAGAAACAGAAACAGATTGATCAAGTAAATCAGAAAACTTTCTCAGCAAGGTATATGAAGAGTTTTTAACACACAAACGAAATCAGATAAACTTAATCTATCAAATTTCGACAGCCACAACACAGATCTATCAGTTTCTAGCATGAATATGAAGAGACAAATCGAAAATCATAGAGAAAGATGAACACTTCCCTTCCAGAGTTGCTCTGATACCACTTGATGAGATCCTAGGATGATGCTCTGGAACAGATGGGATAATCCTTGCAGAAACGAATCAAAAGACTCAAGTTTCTCAAGGTATGTGGATCGAATGGTGACACAAGAGGCTGCGGAAAGGCTCCTTGATACTCCTAGGCAATAGATTGGATATGACACACCAAACTAGAGCCCTTAGTCTCTGGATATTACACACCAGAAGTTGGATATTACACACCAACACTCAATCAACTCGACAAGCAAGAAGAAAAGAGAAAACAAAGGTTTTTGATAAAAAAAGATGGATACTGATACAAGGGGCCACGACCAGAATATAAAGGAGAAGCCTTGTACATGCACAAGGTCTCGAAAATACAAGGAAATAAAGACAAGGCTCCCTTGGAAACACAACAAAGACTAGAGTTTTTCGAAAACTAAATAACATAAAAGCATAGCTTAAAATATAAATAAGGTCTTCATGTGGACAGACCAAGATCAATCATCTAGGAGATAGGAGAAGTAGACTTGTGGCCTCGTTAAAAACCTTCCTTTGGAAAACCCAGTGGGACAAAACCAAAGGTTAGGAAAAGAGCACACACAAGCTACTTGCCTAGATGATGATCAGCTTGAAGGTGGAGTAGCTTGAATGATGGTTAAGGTGTCTTGGATGATCAAGCTTCGGCCAAGACTAATGTATTCTTCTTGTTTCCAAATGTTCTTCAAGGTTGCATCCTCAGCTACAAGCTCTTCAGGTTCAGGTTCATGCTTCCAGTCCTTGGTGCTTTCCATGATCATATCATAAAGTGGTGGAGAATCATCAGGAAGTTGAATAAATCTCATAGGAGTTGGGATGAAGAAGTTATCCCACTTTCAAATCAGGTGATTCCAGTTTCCCAGTTTGGGAATAGCACAGCTTCTCCGTCCTTCCAATCAAACCAGGATGAATCTCTTTGTGAGAAGCTTGATTTGGATACATAAAGTGGTGGAGAATCACCAGGAAGTTGAATAAATCTCATAGGAGTTGGGATGAAGAAGTTATCCCACTTTCAAATCAGGTGATTCCAGTTTCCCAGTTTGGGAATAGCACAGCTTCTTCGTCCTTCCAATCAAACCAGGATGAATCTCTTTGTGAGAAGCTTTATTTGGATACATAAAGTGGTGGAGAATCATCAGGAAGTTGAATAAATCTCATAGGAGTTGGGATGAAGAAGTTATCCCACTTTCAAATCAGGTGATTCCAGTTTCCCAGTTTGGGAATAGCACAGCTTCTTCGTCCTTCCAATCAAACCAGGATGAATCTCTTTGTGAGAAGCTTGATTTGGATACATAAAGTGGTGGAGAATCACCAGGAAGTTGAATAAATCTCATAGGAGTTGGGATGAAGAAGTTATCCCACTTTCAAATCAGGTGATTCTAGTTTCCCAGTTTGGGAATAGCACAGCTTCTTCGTCCTTCCAATCAAACCAGGATGAATCTCTTTGTGAGAAGCTTGATTTGGATACATAAAGTGGTGGAGAATCATCAGGAAGTTGAATAAATCTCATAGGAGTTGGGATGAAGAAGTTATCCCACTTTCAAATCAGGTGATTCAGTTTCCCAGTTTGGGAATAGCACAGCTTCTTCGTCCTTCCAATCAAACCAGGATGAATCACTTTGTGAGAAGCTTGATTTGGATACATAAAGTGGTGGAGAATCATCAGGAAGTTGAATAAATCTCATAGGAGTTGGGATGAAGAAGTTATCCCACTTTCAAATCAGGTGATTCCAGTTTCCCAGTTTGGGAATAGCACAGCTTCTTCGTCCTTCCAATCAAACCAGGATGAATCACTTTGTGAGAAGCTTGATTTGGATACATAAAGTGGTGGAGAATCATCAGGAAGTTGAATAAATCTCATAGGAGTTGGGATGAAGAAGTTATCCCACTTTCAAATCAGGTGATTCCAGTTTCCCAGTTTGGGAATAGCACAGCTTCTTCGTCCTTCCAATCAAACCAGGATGAATCTCTTTGTGAGAAGCTTGATTTGGATACATAAAGTGGTGGAGAATCATCAGGAAGTTGAATAAATCTCATAGGAGTTGGGATGAAGAAGTTATCCCACTTTCAAATCAGGTGATTCCAGTTTCCCAGTTTGGGAATAGCACAGCTTCTTCGTCCTTCCAATCAAACCAGGATGAATCTTTTTGATTTGGATACATAAAGTGGTGGAGAATCACCAGGAAGTTGAATAAATCTCATAGGAGTTGGAATGAAGAAGTTATCCCACTTTCAAATCAGGTGATTCTAGTTTCCCAGTTTGGGAATAGCACAGCTTCTTCGTCCTTCCAATCAAACCAGGATGAATCACTTTGTGAGAAGCTTGATTTGGATACATAAAGTGGTGGAGAATCATCAGGAAGTTGAATAAACTCATAGGAGTTGGGATGAAGAAGTTATCCCACTTTCAAATCAGGTGATTCCAGTTTCCCAGTTTGGGAATAGCACAGCTTCTTCGTCCTTCCAATCAAACCAGGATGAATCTCTTTGTGAGAAGCTTGATTTGGATACATAAAGTGGTGGAGAATCATCAGGAAGTTGAATAAATCTCATAGGAGTTGGGATGAAGAAGTTATCCCACTTTCAAATCAGGTGATTCCAGTTTCCCAGTTTGGGAATAGCACAGCTTCTTCGTCCTTCCAATCAAACCAGGATGAATCTCTTTGTGAGAAGCTTGATTTGGATACATAAAGTGGTGGAGAATCACCAGGAAGTTGAATAAATCTCATAGGAGTTGGGATGAAGAAGTTATCCCACTTTCAAATCAGGTGATTCCAGTTTCCCAGTTTGGGAATAGCACAGCTTCTTCGTCCTTCCAATCAAACCAGGATGAATCTCTTTGTGAGAAGCTTGATTTGGATACATAAAGTGGTGGAGAATCATCAGGAAGTTGAATAAATCTCATAGGAGTTGGGATGAAGAAGTTATCCCACTTTCAAATCAGGTGATTCCAGTTTCCCAGTTTGGGAATAGCACAGCTTCTTCGTCCTTCCAATCAAACCAGGATGAATCTCTTTGTGAGAAGCTTGATTTGGATACATAAAGTGGTGGAGAATCACCAGGAAGTTGAATAAATCTCATAGGAGTTGGGATGAAGAAGTTATCCCACTTTCAAATCAGGTGATTCTAGTTTCCCAGTTTGGGAATAGCACAGCTTCTTCGTCCTTCCAATCAAACCAGGATGAATCACTTTGTGAGAAGCTTGATTTGGATACATAAAGTGGTGGAGAATCATCAGGAAGTTGAATAAACTCATAGGAGTTGGGATGAAGAAGTTATCCCACTTTCAAATCAGGTGATTCCAGTTTCCCAGTTTGGGAATAGCACAGCTTCTTCGTCCTTCCAATCAAACCAGGATGAATCTCTTTGTGAGAAGCTTGATTTGGATACATAAAGTGGTGGAGAATCATCAGGAAGTTGAATAAATCTCATAGGAGTTGGGATGAAGAAGTTATCCCACTTTCAAATCAGGTGATTCCAGTTTCCCAGTTTGGGAATAGCACAGCTTCTTCGTCCTTCCAATCAAACCAGGATGAATCTCTTTGTGAGAAGCTTGATTTGGATACATAAAGTGGTGGAGAATCACCAGGAAGTTGAATAAATCTCATAGGAGTTGGGATGAAGAAGTTATCCCACTTTCAAATCAGGTGATTCCAGTTTCCCAGTTTGGGAATAGCACAGCTTCTTCGTCCTTCCAATCAAACCAGGATGAATCTCTTTGTGAGAAGCTTGATTTGGATACATAAAGTGGTGGAGAATCATCAGGAAGTTGAATAAATCTCATAGGAGTTGGGATGAAGAAGTTATCCCACTTTCAAATCAGGTGATTCCAGTTTCCCAGTTTGGGAATAGCACAGCTTCTTCGTCCTTCCAATCAAACCAGGATGAATCTCTTTGTGAGAAGCTTGATTTGGATACATAAAGTGGTGGAGAATCACCAGGAAGTTGAATAAATCTCATAGGAGTTGGGATGAAGAAGTTATCCCACTTTCAAATCAGGTGATTCCAGTTTCCCAGTTTGGGAATAGCACAGCTTCTTCGTCCTTCCAATCAAACCAGGATGAATCTCTTTGTGAGAAGCTTGATTTGGATACATAAAGTGGTGGAGAATCACCAGGAAGTTGAATAAATCTCATAGGAGTTGGGATGAAGAAGTTATCCCACTTTCAAATCAGGTGATTCCAGTTTCCCAGTTTGGGAATAGCACAGCTTCTTCGTCCTTCCAATCAAACCAGGATGAATCACTTTGTGAGAAGCTTGATTTGGATACATAAAGTGGTGGAGAATCATCAGGAAGTTGAATAAATCTCATAGGAGTTGGGATGAAGAAGTTATCCCACTTTCAAATCAGGTGATTCCAGTTTCCCAGTTTGGGAATAGCACAGCTTCTTCGTCCTTCCAATCAAACCAGGATGAATCTCTTTGTGAGAAGCTTGATTTGGATACATAAAGTGGTGGAGAATCATCAGGAAGTTGAATAAATCTCATAGGAGTTGGGATGAAGAAGTTATCCCACTTTCAAATCAGGTGATTCCAGTTTCCCAGTTTGGGAATAGCACAGCTTCTTCGTCCTTCCAATCAAACCAGGATGAATCTCTTTGTGAGAAGCTTGATTTGGATACATAAAGTGGTGGAGAATCATCAGGAAGTTGAATAAATCTCATAGGAGTTGGGATGAAGAAGTTATCCCACTTTCAAATCAGGTGATTCCAGTTTCCCAGTTTGGGAATAGCACAGCTTCTTCGTCCTTCCAATCAAACCAGGATGAATCACTTTGTGAGAAGCTTGATTTGGATACATAAAGTGGTGGAGAATCATCAGGAAGTTGAATAAATCTCATAGGAGTTGGGATGAAGAAGTTATCCCACTTTCAAATCAGGTGATTCCAGTTTCCCAGTTTGGGAATAGCACAGCTTCTTCGTCCTTCCAATCAAACCAGGATGAATCTCTTTGTGAGAAGCTTGATTTGGATACATAAAGTGGTGGAGAATCATCAGGAAGTTGAATAAATCTCATAGGAGTTGGGATGAAGAAGTTATCCCACTTTCAAATCAGGTGATTCCAGTTTCCCAGTTTGGGAATAGCACAGCTTCTTCGTCCTTCCAATCAAACCAGGATGAATCTTTTGTTGGATACATAAAGTGGTGGAGAATCATCAGGAAGTTGAATAAATCTCATAGGAGTTGGGATGAAGAAGTTATCCCACTTTCAAATCAGGTGATTCCAGTTTCCCAGTTTGGGAATAGCACAGCTTCTTCGTCCTTCCAATCAAACCAGGATGAATCTCTTTGTGAGAAGCTTGATTTGGATACATAAAGTGGTGGAGAATCATCAGGAAGTTGAATAAATCTCATAGGAGTTGGGATGAAGAAGTTATCCCACTTTCAAATCAGGTGATTCCAGTTTCCCAGTTTGGGAATAGCACAGCTTCTTCGTCCTTCCAATCAAACCAGGATGAATCTCTTTGTGAGAAGCTTGATTTGGATACATAAAGTGGTGGAGAATCATCAGGAAGTTGAATAAATCTCATAGGAGTTGGGATGAAGAAGTTATCCCACTTTCAAATCAGGTGATTCCAGTTTCCCAGTTTGGGAATAGCACAGCTTCTTCGTCCTTCCAATCAAACCAGGATGAATCTCTTTGTGAGAAGCTTGATTTGGATACATAAAGTGGTGGAGAATCACCAGGAAGTTGAATAAATCTCATAGGAGTTGGGATGAAGAAGTTATCCCACTTTCAAATCAGGTGATTCCAGTTTCCCAGTTTGGGAATAGCACAGCTTCTTCGTCCTTCCAATCAAACCAGGATGAATCTCTTTGTGAGAAGCTTGATTTGGATACATAAAGTGGTGGAGAATCACCAGGAAGTTGAATAAATCTCATAGGAGTTGGGATGAAGAAGTTATCCCACTTTCAAATCAGGTGATTCCAGTTTCCCAGTTTGGGAATAGCACAGCTTCTTCGTCCTTCCAATCAAACCAGGATGAATCACTTTGTGAGAAGCTTGATTTGGATACATAAAGTGGTGGAGAATCATCAGGAAGTTGAATAAATCTCATAGGAGTTGGGATGAAGAAGTTATCCCACTTTCAAATCAGGTGATTCCAGTTTCCCAGTTTGGGAATAGCACAGCTTCTTCGTCCTTCCAATCAAACCAGGATGAATCTCTTTGTGAGAAGCTTGATTTGGATACATAAAGTGGTGGAGAATCATCAGGAAGTTGAATAAATCTCATAGGAGTTGGGATGAAGAAGTTATCCCACTTTCAAATCAGGTGATTCCAGTTTCCCAGTTTGGGAATAGCACAGCTTCTTCGTCCTTCCAATCAAACCAGGATGAATCACTTTGTGAGAAGCTTGATTTGGATACATAAAGTGGTGGAGAATCATCAGGAAGTTGAATAAATCTCATAGGAGTTGGGATGAAGAAGTTATCCCACTTTCAAATCAGGTGATTCCAGTTTCCCAGTTTGGGAATAGCACAGCTTCTTCGTCCTTCCAATCAAACCAGGATGAATCACTTTGTGAGAAGCTTGATTTGGATACATAAAGTGGTGGAGAATCATCAGGAAGTTGAATAAATCTCATAGGAGTTGGGATGAAGAAGTTATCCCACTTTCAAATCAGGTGATTCCAGTTTCCCAGTTTGGGAATAGCACAGCTTCTTCGTCCTTCCAATCAAACCAGGATGAATCTCTTTGTGAGAAGCTTGATTTGGATACATAAAGTGGTGGAGAATCATCAGGAAGTTGAATAAATCTCATAGGAGTTGGGATGAAGAAGTTATCCCACTTTCAAATCAGGTGATTCCAGTTTCCCAGTTTGGGAATAGCACAGCTTCTTCGTCCTTCCAATCAAACCAGGATGAATCTCTTTGTGAGAAGCTTGATTTGGATACATAAAGTGGTGGAGAATCATCAGGAAGTTGAATAAATCTCATAGGAGTTGGGATGAAGAAGTTATCCCACTTTCAAATCAGGTGATTCCAGTTTCCCAGTTTGGGAATAGCACAGCTTCTTCGTCCTTCCAATCAAACCAGGATGAATCTCTTTGTGAGAAGCTTGATTTGGATACATAAAGTGGTGGAGAATCATCAGGAAGTTGAATAAATCTCATAGGAGTTGGGATGAAGAAGTTATCCCACTTTCAAATCAGGTGATTCCAGTTTCCCAGTTTGGGAATAGCACAGCTTCTTCGTCCTTCCAATCAAACCAGGATGAATCTCTTTGTGAGAAGCTTGATTTGGATACATAAAGTGGTGGAGAATCATCAGGAAGTTGAATAAATCTCATAGGAGTTGGGATGAAGAAGTTATCCCACTTTCAAATCAGGTGATTCCAGTTTCCCAGTTTGGGAATAGCACAGCTTCTTCGTCCTTCCAATCAAACCAGGATGAATCTCTTTGTGAGAAGCTTGATTTGGATACATAAAGTGGTGGAGAATCACCAGGAAGTTGAATAAATCTCATAGGAGTTGGGATGAAGAAGTTATCCCACTTTCAAATCAGGTGATTCCAGTTTCCCAGTTTGGGAATAGCACAGCTTCTTCGTCCTTCCAATCAAACCAGGATGAATCACTTTGTGAGAAGCTTGATTTGGATACATAAAGTGGTGGAGAATCATCAGGAAGTTGAATAAATCTCATAGGAGTTGGGATGAAGAAGTTATCCCACTTTCAAATCAGGTGATTCCAGTTTCCCAGTTTGGGAATAGCACAGCTTCTTCGTCCTTCCAATCAAACCAGGATGAATCTCTTTGTGAGAAGCTTGATTTGGATACATAAAGTGGTGGAGAATCATCAGGAAGTTGAATAAATCTCATAGGAGTTGGGATGAAGAAGTTATCCCACTTTCAAATCAGGTGATTCCAGTTTCCCAGTTTGGGAATAGCACAGCTTCTTCGTCCTTCCAATCAAACCAGGATGAATCACTTTGTGAGAAGCTTGATTTGGATACATAAAGTGGTGGAGAATCATCAGGAAGTTGAATAAATCTCATAGGAGTTGGGATGAAGAAGTTATCCCACTTTCAAATCAGGTGATTCCAGTTTCCCA
This sequence comes from Brassica rapa, assembly GCF_000309985.2. Taxonomy (NCBI): domain Eukaryota; kingdom Viridiplantae; phylum Streptophyta; class Magnoliopsida; order Brassicales; family Brassicaceae; genus Brassica; species Brassica rapa. Next base: position 24,108 of record NW_022610622.1, read on the forward strand.
GTTTGGGAATAGCACAGCTTCTTCGTCCTTCCAATCAAACCAGGATGAATCACTTTGTGAGAAGCTTGATTTGGATACATAAAGTGGTGGAGAATCATCAGGAAGTTGAATAAATCTCATAGGAGTTGGGATGAAGAAGTTATCCCACTTTCAAATCAGGTGATTCCAGTTTCCCAGTTTGGGAATAGCACAGCTTCTTCGTCCTTCCAATCAAACCAGGATGAATCTCTTTGTGAGAAGCTTGATTTGGATACATAAAGTGGTGGAGAATCATCAGGAAGTTGAATAAATCTCATAGGAGTTGGGATGAAGAAGTTATCCCACTTTCAAATCAGGTGATTCCAGTTTCCCAGTTTGGGAATAGCACAGCTTCTTCGTCCTTCCAATCAAACCAGGATGAATCTTTTGATTTGGATACATAAAGTGGTGGAGAATCACCAGGAAGTTGAATAAATCTCATAGGAGTTGGGATGAAGAAGTTATCCCACTTTCAAATCAGGTGATTCCAGTTTCCCAGTTTGGGAATAGCACAGCTTCTTCGTCCTTCCAATCAAACCAGGATGAATCACTTTGTGAGAAGCTTGATTTGGATACATAAAGTGGTGGAGAATCATCAGGAAGTTGAATAAATCTCATAGGAGTTGGGATGAAGAAGTTATCCCACTTTCAAATCAGGTGATTCCAGTTTCCCAGTTTGGGAATAGCACAGCTTCTTCGTCCTTCCAATCAAACCAGGATGAATCTCTTTGTGAGAAGCTTGATTTGGATACATAAAGTGGTGGAGAATCATCAGGAAGTTGAATAAATCTCATAGGAGTTGGGATGAAGAAGTTATCCCACTTTCAAATCAGGTGATTCCAGTTTCCCAGTTTGGGAATAGCACAGCTTCTTCGTCCTTCCAATCAAACCAGGATGAATCTCTTTGTGAGAAGCTTGATTTGGATACATAAAGTGGTGGAGAATCATCAGGAAGTTGAATAAATCTCATAGGAGTTGGGATGAAGAAGTTATCCCACTTTCAAATCAGGTGATTCTAGTTTCCCAGTTTGGGAATAGCACAGCTTCTTCGTCCTTCCAATCAAACCAGGATGAATCTCTTTGTGAGAAGCTTGATTTGGATACATAAAGTGGTGGAGAATCATCAGGAAGTTGAATAAATCTCATAGGAGTTGGGATGAAGAAGTTATCCCACTTTCAAATCAGGTGATTCCAGTTTCCCAGTTTGGGAATAGCACAGCTTCTTCGTCCTTCCAATCAAACCAGGATGAATCACTTTGTGAGAAGCTTGATTTGGATACATAAAGTGGTGGAGAATCATCAGGAAGTTGAATAAATCTCATAGGAGTTGGGATGAAGAAGTTATCCCACTTTCAAATCAGGTGATTCCAGTTTCCCAGTTTGGGAATAGCACAGCTTCTTCGTCCTTCCAATCAAACCAGGATGAATCACTTTGTGAGAAGCTTGATTTGGATACATAAAGTGGTGGAGAATCATCAGGAAGTTGAATAAATCTCATAGGAGTTGGGATGAAGAAGTTATCCCACTTTCAAATCAGGTGATTCCAGTTTCCCAGTTTGGGAATAGCACAGCTTCTTCGTCCTTCCAATCAAACCAGGATGAATCTCTTTGTGAGAAGCTTGATTTGGATACATAAAGTGGTGGAGAATCATCAGGAAGTTGAATAAATCTCATAGGAGTTGGGATGAAGAAGTTATCCCACTTTCAAATCAGGTGATTCCAGTTTCCCAGTTTGGGAATAGCACAGCTTCTTCGTCCTTCCAATCAAACCAGGATGAATCACTTTGTGAGAAGCTTGATTTGGATACATAAAGTGGTGGAGAATCATCAGGAAGTTGAATAAATCTCATAGGAGTTGGGATGAAGAAGTTATCCCACTTTCAAATCAGGTGATTCCAGTTTCCCAGTTTGGGAATAGCACAGCTTCTTCGTCCTTCCAATCAAACCAGGATGAATCTCTTTGTGAGAAGCTTGATTTGGATACATAAAGTGGTGGAGAATCATCAGGAAGTTGAATAAATCTCATAGGAGTTGGGATGAAGAAGTTATCCCACTTTCAAATCAGGTGATTCCAGTTTCCCAGTTTGGGAATAGCACAGCTTCTTCGTCCTTCCAATCAAACCAGGATGAATCTTTTTTGTTGGATACATAAAGTGGTGGAGAATCACCAGGAAGTTGAATAAATCTCATAGGAGTTGGGATGAAGAAGTTATCCCACTTTCAAATCAGGTGATTCCAGTTTCCCAGTTTGGGAATAGCACAGCTTCTTCGTCCTTCCAATCAAACCAGGATGAATCACTTTGTGAGAAGCTTGATTTGGATACATAAAGTGGTGGAGAATCATCAGGAAGTTGAATAAACCTCATAGGAGTTGGGATGAAGAAGTTATCCCACTTTCAAATCAGGTGATTCCAGTTTCCCAGTTTGGGAATAGCACAGCTTCTTCGTCCTTCCAATCAAACCAGGATGAATCACTTTGTGAGAAGCTTGATTTGGATACATAAAGTGGTGGAGAATCATCAGGAAGTTGAATAAATCTCATAGGAGTTGGGATGAAGAAGTTATCCCACTTTCAAATCAGGTGATTCCAGTTTCCCAGTTTGGGAATAGCACAGCTTCTTCGTCCTTCCAATCAAACCAGGATGAATCTCTTTGTGAGAAGCTTGATTTGGATACATAAAGTGGTGGAGAATCACCAGGAAGTTGAATAAATCTCATAGGTGTTGACATGAAGCAATAAGAGTTGAGTATATTGAGAGAAGGCAGTAAGGAGCAAGAGGATCATCAGTGTGATCCGATTAAGCAAAGAATCTCCTTACCTTGCAATGCAAGACTGTCCGTACAATCTACCCTACCTTGGTGTGCAAGATATGCAAAGGGAACTGATGAAATGAAGAGAGATGGCAAGAAGAATATCTTTGGTCGCCAATGGGAAGTGGAGAGACATTGGGAAGCAATGTCACGGGTCTGGTTAAGGATTCAAAGTCCCTTCCATCCGTTAGGACCTGTCATTATCAGGCTGAGCAATCTGTGCATACCAGTCCAAGAGTAGATTAGTTTATTAGTTCTATGGGATTCTTTGTTTAATATTTTCCCTAGATGCAATAGCTTCTTTGTCTCTCTTTATATACTCATGTATCATGTACCAAATGAAGTAAGGAAATATACTTCCTCATTATTCTCTCTCACATTTTCGAAATCACCTCTCTCTCTCCTTTATCTCTCTCTCTCTCTCGGATCCTTAGTAAACCCTAGTTCTCTCTTCTCTTTGTTCTTGATAAATCACACAAGCTACTCTTATTATTCATACAATTTATCATGGTATCAGAGCAACAAAGCTCTTGAACCCTTTATCTACTTCCGCAAAACAAATCTCTGTTTCTTTTCTCGTTGTTCTTCACCAAGATCCTACCTTTGAATCCTCAAGATGGAGAACAGCAACAACAACAACAACAACCGCATTAGCATACCTGTGACTCTGAAGGGGATTAACTACCTCTTATGGGCCAGGATGGTGAAGATTGCCCTTGGAGGAAAGGGTTTGTGGAGTCATGTCTCAACAGAAGCGGCTCCAAAGCAAACCACCCAAGGAGAAGATGGACAGGAGATGGTGGTAGCTGATGAAGACAAGTGGGCACAGGAAGATCTCATGGTTCTCACAGTGCTCCTCAGCTCTCTTGAACCCGCCATCATGGAGTCTTACTCTTACTGTGAGACTACCAAACAGCTGTGGGATACACTTTACAAAGTGTATGGAAACGTCTCCAACCTCACAAGAGTCTTTGAAGTGAAGAGAGCCATCAATGCACTCAACCAAGGGGATGTGGAGTTTCAACCACACTTTGGCAAGTTCAGGTCTCTTTGGGCAGAGATGGAGCTGCTAAGACCACACACCACTGACCATGCCACTCTCCTAACCAGGCGTGAAGAGGACAGAGTGTTTGGACTGCTGCTCACTCTTAACCCATCTTATGGGAGCTTGATCAAGCACATCCTAAGAGCTGACAAACTACCTGACCTGGATGAAGTGTGTGCTCAAATCCAGAAGGAAGAAGGCTCAGTGGGCTTGTTTGGTGGAAAGGGAGACTTAAGCATGGCGCATCAAGCAGAACAAGCAGTGGCAAACAAGGCAGCTTACAAACAAGATGAGAGGAAAGGCCTGACCTGTGACCACTGCAAGAAGAAGGGTCACTTGAAGGACAAATGCTGGATACTCCATCCCCACCTTAAGCCCAACAAGTTCAGGGAGACTCGCTCTCAATACCAAGATGCAAGGGCCAACTTCTCAGCTGATGGTGCTGAGCCAACAACTCCAATCACCATGGGTATAAGCAACCTAGGTGTGGGAAGTGCCACTGCCTCCACATCAGGCTATGCCACGCCAAGAGCCAACCTGGATGAGACCATCAAGAAGTCTGACTTAACAGCTCTCATCAAGGCTCTAAAGGAATCTGGTATATCTAAAACCCTTGGTGTCTCTCTTAATGCTTCACATACTGCTGATGGACCTATGAAAGATTTTAAATCGGCTAAGCCCTTAGTTATAGACTCTGGTGCTTCCCATCACATGATAAGTGATTTAGAACTGATTAAAAACATAGAACCAGCCTTAGGAAATGTGATGATAGCAAATGGAGATAAAATCCCAATAAAAGGTGTAGGTAATCTTAGACTGTTTGATAAAGAAACTAAGGCTTTCTATATGCCCACCTTTGCTTCAAACCTATTGTCTGTTAAGAAAGTAACTAATGATCTCAATTGTCAAGTTACATTCACGCCTAACAGTGTGTACTTTCAGGATATTGATTCTAGTAAGTTGCTTGGCAAAGGTGTTACCAAGGGAGACTTGTACTTGCTTGAGGACACAAGACCTGCAACTGATTTATTTCCTGCCTTTCATTCTGTTTCTGAATTCCCTAAAGATGTAATATGGCATGCTAGACTAGGACATCCTCATTCTCATGCCTTGAACATCCTGTTGCCTAGCATTTCTTTTAAAAGTGATTGTGAGGCTTGTATCTTAGGAAAACATTGTAGAACTGTGTTTCCTAAATCAAAAACTCAATATGATAATTGCTTTGATCTCATCCATTCTGACGTATGGACTGCCCCATGTGCATCTAGAGAGCACCATAAATATTTTGTGACATTCATTGATGAAAAATCTAAATACACATGGATCACTTTGTTGCAATCTAAGGATAGAGTGCTAGAAGCTTTTAAAAACTTTCAAAGCTATATTACTAACCATTTCAATGTTAAGATCAAAATTCTTAGATCAGATAATGGTGGTGAGTATACTAGCACAGCCTTCAAACAACACCTAGCCTCACATGGAATCATTCAACAAACTAGCTGTCCTTATACACCTCAACAAAATGGAGTGGCTGAGAGAAAGAATAGACACTTGATGGAAGTGGCGAGGAGTATGATGTTCCATGCCAATGTACCTAAGCGTTTTTGGGGAGATGCCGTGGTCACGGCCACCTATCTAATCAACCGCACACCTACAAGAGTCCTCCTTGATGCCACTCCCTATGAGGTACTAAACAAATCTAGATCATCCATTGACCATTTGCGTGTGTTTGGGTGTGTGTGTTTTGTTTTGATTCCAGGAGAACTAAGGAACAAGCTAGAAGCAAAGAGCACAAAGGCCATGTTCATTGGGTACTCTACACATCAGAAAGGGTACAAATGCTATGTACCAGAGACAAGGAGAGTCCTAGTATCCAGAGATGTTAAGTTTATGGAATCCAAGGCCTACTATGATGAGAAGAGTTGGGGAGAACTCAAAGATCTATCTCATTCTGCCTCGGACAGAGCTAACAATCTGAAAGTTCTTATGGAAAGACTTGGCATCAACTTACCAAGGGAACCAGAGAAGGGCCGGGACACCACTCCTCAGCCTGATGGAGCTGAGGTACGCGACAATGAAGTCTCTCATCATGATCATGAGGGGGGCAATGGAGAACAACCTGCACAAGCTCAACATGAAGAAAACTCAGTATTGTCTCATGATCAAGATGAGATGGAGCAACCAGAAACTGAAGCTCAAGATAGTGAACTTGAGCAGACACCAGCTCTAAGAAGAAGTACAAGGATCAGGAGACCGGCTTCAGATTGGGTTAAGACAAGGATCTACTACAATGCTCAAGCCGTGGCACATCCAGTGAGTGGAGTATGCACCCTTGCTCAGTATCCAGAAGAACATCAAGCCTTTGTGAGCTCATTGGACCAGGAATGGATACCAAAAACGTATGCAGAAGCTATGGAGGATGATGAATGGAGGAACTCAGTGGATGATGAAATGGGGGCCATGGAAAGGAACAACACCTGGTATGAGACAGAGCTTCCAAAAGGGAAGAAAGCTGTGACTAGCAGACTCATACACACCATCAAGTACCTTGCAAATGGGAAGCCAGAAAGGAAAAAGACCAGACTGGTGGCAAGAGGGTACACACAAGTATATGGAGAAGACTACCTAGACACTTTTGCACCAGTGGCCAAGCTCCATACAATCCGGATCCTACTCTCATTGGCAGTGAACCTAGAATGGGATCTTTGGCAAATGGATGTGAAGAATGCATTCTTGCAAGGTGAATTAGAAGATGAAGTATATATGAGGCCACCTCCCGGAATGGAAGAGATGGTAAAACCAGGGAATGTCCTCAGACTCAGGAAGGCTATTTATGGCTTGAAGCAATCACCAAGAGCTTGGTACCACAAGCTAAGCACCACACTGAATGGAAGAGGCTTTGTGAAGTCTCAAGCGGATCACACACTGTTCACTCTCACCAGCCAGGAAGGAATTGTTGTAATCCTGGTCTATGTAGATGATATCATCATCACTGGTAGTAACAAGGAAGGGATCAGCTCAACTAAGACATTCCTCAAGGCCGCATTTGACATCAAAGATCTAGGAGAACTGAAATATTTCCTTGGCATTGAGATGTGCAGATCAAAGGAGGGATTGTTTATGTCCCAAAGGAAGTATACTTTGGACATCCTAAAGGAGGCAGGAGACCTTGGAGGAAGATTGGCCAAGACACCACTGGAAGAAGGCTACAAGGTTATGCGTGAGGGGGAGTTTGATGCAACTCCCTTTGAGGATGTCAAGAGGTATAGAAGAATGGTTGGGAAGCTCATCTATCTCACTATCACCAGGCCGGATGTGTGTTTTGCTGTGAACCAAGTGAGTCAACACATGCAAGCTCCTAAGGTACATCATTGGAACATGGTGGAAAGGATCTTGAGATACTTAAGAGAAGCCCCAGGTCAGGGAGTTTGGATGGCTTGCAACAAGAGTACTGAAGTTGTTGGGTATTGTGATGCTGATTGGGCTGGAGATAGAGTTGATAGGAGATCAACCACAGGCTATTGTACCTTTATTGGAGGAAACCTAGTCACATGGAAGAGCAAGAAGCAGAAGGTGGTCTCTTGCTCAAGTGCTGAGGCAGAATACCGATCTATGAGGAAGCTTACTAGTGAACTCATATGGATCAAGGGTTTGCTAAAGGACTTGGGCATAGAGATCTCCACGCCAATGACTATGCATTGTGACAATCAGGCAGCAATACACATTGCATCAAACTCTGTGTTCCATGAGAGGACTAAGCATATAGAAGTGGACTGTCACAAGGTGAGACAAGCAGTAGAGCAGCAAGTGATTCTTCCATGTTACACAAGAAGTGAAGATCAACTAGCTGACATATTCACCAAGGCAGCCAGTAGCAAGGTTTGTGAGTTCATCCATCCTAAACTTGGACTCATAGACCTCTCTTGCCACTAACACTCTCAACCGTGGAGTGTTCTACTCTTTTTCCTTGGCTTGGGTTTTCTCCCATGTGGTTTTTCTCAAGCTAAAGGTTTTAATGAGGGAATGCTTCATGGTGTACAAGCTTGACCTGTTCCATGGTCAAGCTTGAGGGGGAGTGTTGACATGAAGCAATAAGAGTTGAGTATATTGAGAGAAGGCAGTAAGGAGCAAGAGGATCATCAGTGTGATCCGATTAAGCAAAGAATCTCCTTACCTTGCAATGCAAGACTGTCCGTACAATCTACCCTACCTTGGTGTGCAAGATATGCAAAGGGAACTGATGAAATGAAGAGAGATGGCAAGAAGAATATCTTTGGTCGCCAATGGGAAGTGGAGAGACATTGGGAAGCAATGTCACGGGTCTGGTTAAGGATTCAAAGTCCCTTCCATCCGTTAGGACCTGTCATTATCAGGCTGAGCAATCTGTGCATACCAGTCCAAGAGTAGATTAGTTTATTAGTTCTATGGGATTCTTTGTTTAATATTTTCCCTAGATGCAATAGCTTCTTTGTCTCTCTTTATATACTCATGTATCATGTACCAAATGAAGTAAGGAAATATACTTCCTCATTATTCTCTCTCACATTTTCGAAATCACCTCTCTCTCTCCTTTATCTCTCTCTCTCTCTCGGATCCTTAGTAAACCCTAGTTCTCTCTTCTCTTTGTTCTTGATAAATCACACAAGCTACTCTTATTATTCATACAATTTATCAATAGGAGTTGGGATGAAGAATTTATCCCACTTTCAAATCAGGTGATTCCAGTTTCCCAGTTTGGGAATAGCACAGCTTCTTCGTCCTTCCAATCAAACCAGGATGAATCACTTTGTGAGAAGCTTGATTTGGATACATAAAGTGGTGGAGAATCATCAGGAAGTTGAATAAATCTCATAGGAGTTGGGATGAAGAAGTTATCCCACTTTCAAATCAGGTGATTCCAGTTTCCCAGTTTGGGAATAGCACAGCTTCTTCGTCCTTCCAATCAAACCAGGATGAATCTCTTTGTGAGAAGCTTGATTTGGATACATAAAGTGGTGGAGAATCACCAGGAAGTTGAATAAATCTCATAGGAGTTGGGATGAAGAAGTTATCCCACTTTCAAATCAGGTGATTCCAGTTTCCCAGTTTGGGAATAGCACAGCTTCTTCGTCCTTCCAATCAAACCAGGATGAATCACTTTGTGAGAAGCTTGATTTGGATACATAAAGTGGTGGAGAATCATCAGGAAGTTGAATAAATCTCATAGGAGTTGGGATGAAGAAGTTATCCCACTTTCAAATCAGTGATTCCAGTTTCCCAGTTTGGGAATAGCACAGCTTCTTCGTCCTTCCAATCAAACCAGGATGAATCACTTTGTGAGAAGCTTGATTTGGATACATAAAGTGGTGGAGAATCATCAGGAAGTTGAATAAATCTCATAGGAGTTGGGATGAAGAAGTTATCCCACTTTCAAATCAGGGGATTCCAGTTTCCCAGTTTGGGAATAGCACAGCTTCTTCGTCCTTCCAATCAAACCAGGATGAATCTCTTTGTGAGAAGCTTGATTTGGATACATAAAGTGGTGGAGAATCATCAGGAAGTTGAATAAATCTCATAGGAGTTGGGATGAAGAATTTATCCCACTTTCAAATCAGGTGATTCCAGTTTCCCAGTTTGGGAATAGCACAGCTTCTTCGTCCTTCCAATCAAACCAGGATGAATCACTTTGTGAGAATCTTGATTTGGATACATAAAGTGGTGGAGAATCACCAGGAAGTTGAATAAATCTCATAGGAGTTGGGATGAAGAAGTTATCCCACTTTCAAATCAGGTGATTCCAGTTTTCCAGTTTGGGAATAGCACAGCTTCTTCGTCCTTCCAATCAAACCAGGATGAATCTCTTTGTGAGAAGCTTGATTTGGATACATAAAGTGGTGGAGAATCATCAGGAAGTTGAATAAACCTCATAGGAGTTGGGATGAAGAAGTTATCCCACTTTCAAATCAGGTGATTCCAGTTTCCCAGTTTGGGAATAGCACAGCTTCTTCGTCCTTCCAATCAAACCAGGATGAATCACTTTGTGAGAAGCTTGATTTGGATACATAAAGTGGTGGAGAATCATCAGGAAGTTGAATAAATCTCATAGGAGTTGGGATGAAGAAGTTATCCCACTTTCAAATCAGGTGATTCTAGTTTCCCAGTTTGGGAATAGCACAGCTTCTTCGTCCTTCCAATCAAACCAGGATGAATCACTTTGTGAGAAGCTTGATTTGGATACATAAAGTGGTGGAGAATCATCAGGAAGTTGAATAAATCTCATAGGAGTTGGGATGAAGAAGTTATCCCACTTTCAAATCAGGTGATTCTGTTTCCCAGTTTGGGAATAGCACAGCTTCTTCGTCCTTCCAATCAAACCAGGATGAATCACTTTGTGAGAAGCTTGATTTGGATACATAAAGTGGTGGAGAATCATCAGGAAGTTGAATAAATCTCATAGGAGTTGGGATGAAGAAGTTATCCCACTTTCAAATCAGGTGATTCTTGTTTCCCAGTTTGGGAATAGCACAGCTTCTTCGTCCTTCCAATCAAACCAGGATGAATCACTTTGTGAGAAGCTTGATTTGGATACATAAAGTGGTGGAGAATCATCAGGAAGTTGAATAAACCTCATAGGAGTTGGGATGAAGAAGTTATCCCACTTTCAAATCAGGTGATTCTTGTTTCCCAGTTTGGGAATAGCACAGCTTCTTCGTCCTTCCAATCAAACCAGGATGAATCACTTTGTGAGAAGCTTGATTTGGATACATAAAGTGGTGGAGAATCATCAGGAAGTTGAATAAATCTCATAGGAGTTGGGATGAAGAAGTTATCCCACTTTCAAATCAGGTGATTCCAGTTTCCCAGTTTGGGAATAGCACAGCTTCTTCGTCCTTCCAATCAAACCAGGATGAATCACTTTGTGAGAATCTTGATTTGGATACATAAAGTGGTGGAGAATCATCAGGAAGTTGAATAAATCTCATAGGAGTTGGGATGAAGAAGTTATCCCACTTTCAAATCAGGTGATTCTAGTTTCCCAGTTTGGGAATAGCACAGCTTCTTCGTCCTTCCAATCAAACCAGGATGAATCTCTTTGTGAGAAGCTTGATTTGGATACATAAAGTGGTGGAGAATCATCAGGAAGTTGAATAAATCTCATAGGAGTTGGGATGAAGAAGTTATCCCACTTTCAAATCAGGTGATTCCAGTTTCCCAGTTTGGGAATAGCACAGCTTCTTCGTCCTTCCAATCAAACCAGGATGAATCACTTTGTGAGAAGCTTGATTTGGATACATAAAGTGGTGGAGAATCATCAGGAAGTTGAATAAATCTCATAGGAGTTGGGATGAAGAAGTTATCCCACTTTCAAATCAGGTGATTCTAGTTTCCCAGTTTCGGAATAGCACAGCTTCTTCGTCCTTCCAATCAAACCAGGATGAATCACTTTGTGAGAAGCTTGATTTGGATACATAAAGTGGTGGAGAATCATCAGGAAGTTGAATAAATCTCATAGGAGTTGGGATGAAGAAGTTATCCCACTTTCAAATCAGGTGATTCCAGTTTCCCAGTTTCGGAATAGCACAGCTTCTTCGTCCTTCCAATCAAACCAGGATGAATCACTTTGTGAGAATCTTGATTTGGATACATAAAGTGGTGGAGAATCACCAGGAAGTTGAATAAATCTCATAGGAGTTGGGATGAAGAAGTTATCCTACTTTCAAATCAGGGGATTCCAGTTTTCCAGTTTGGGAATAGCAAAGCTTCTTTGTCCTTCCAATCAAACCAGGATGAATCTCTTTGTGAGAAGCTTGATTTGGATACATAAAGTGGTGGAGAATCATCAGGAAGTTGAATAAACCTCATAGGAGTTGGGATGAAGAAGTTATCCCACTTTCAAATCAGGTGATTCCAGTTTCCCAGTTTGGGAATAGCACAGCTTCTTCGTCCTTCCAATCAAACCAGGATGAATCACTTTGTGAGAAGCTTGATTTGGATACATAAAGTGGTGGAGAATCATCAGGAAGTTGAATAAATCTCATAGGAGTTGGGATGAAGAAGTTATCCCACTTTCAAATCACGTGATTCCAGTTTCCCAGTTTGGGAATAGCACAGCTTCTTCGTCCTTCCAATCAAACCAGGATGAATCACTTTGTGAGAAGCTTGATTTGGATACATAAAGTGGTGGAGAATCATCAGGAAGTTGAATAAATCTCATAGGAGTTGGGATGAAGAAGTTATCCCACTTTCAAATCAGGGGATTCCAGTTTCCCAGTTTGGGAATAGCACAGCTTATTCGTCCTTCCAATCAAACCAGGATGAATCTCTTTGTGAGAAGCTTGATTTGGATACATAAAGTGGTGGAGAATCATCAGGAAGTTGAATAAACCTCATAGGAGTTGGGATGAAGAAGTTATCCCACTTTCAAATCAGGTGATTCCAGTTTTCCAGTTTGGGAATAGCACAGCTTCTTCGTCCTTCCAATCAAACCAGGATGAATCACTTTGTGAGAAGCTTGATTTGGATACATAAAGTGGTGGAGAATCACTAGGAAGTTGAATAAATCTCATAGGAGTTGGGATGAAGAAGTTATCCCACTTTCAAATCAGGGGATTCCAGTTTTCCAGTTTGGGAATAGCACAGCTTCTTCGTCCTTCCATCAAAACCAGGATGAATCACTTTGTGAGAAGCTTGATTTGGATACATAAGTGGTGGAGAATCATCAGGAAGTTGAATAACCTCATAGGAGTTGGGATGAAGAAGTTTATCCCACTTTCAAATCAGGTGATTCCAGTTTCCCAGTTTGGGAATAGCACAGCTTCTTCGTCCTTCCAATCAAACCAGGATGAATCTCTGTGGAGAAGCTTGATTTGGATACATAAAGTGGTGGAGAATCACCAGGAAGTTGAATAAATCTCATAGGAGTTGGGCGAAGAAGTTATCCCACTTTCAAATCAGGTGATTCAGTTTCCCAGTTTGGGAATAGCACAGCTTCTTCGTCCTTCCAATCAAACCAGGATGAATCACTTTGTGAGAAGCTTGATTGGATACATAAAGTGGTGGAGAATCACCAGGAAGTTGAATAAATCTCATAGGAGTTGGGATGAAGAAGTTATCCCACTTTCAAATCAGGTGATTCCAGTTTCCCAGTTTGGAATAGCACAGCTTCTTCGTCGTTCCAATCAACCAGGATGAATCACTTTGTGAGAAGCTTGATTTGGATACATAAAGTGGTGGAGAATCACCAGGAAGTTGAATAAATCTCATAGGAGTTGGGATGAAGAAGTTATCCCACTTTCAAATCAGGTGATTCCAGTTTCCCAGTTTGGGAATAGCACAGCTTCTTCGTCGTTCCAATCAAACCAGGATGAATCTCTTTTGTGAGAAGCTTGATTTGGATACATAAAGTGGTGGAGAATCACCAGGAAGTTGAATAAATCTCATAGGAGTTGGGATGAAGAAGTTATCCCACTTTCAAATCAGGTGATTCCATTTCCCAGTTTGGAATAGCACAGCTTCTTCGTCGTTCCAATCAAACCAGGATGAATCACTTTGTGAGAAGCTTGATTTGGATAATAAAGTGGTGGAGAATCACCAGGAAGTTGAATAAATCTCATAGGAGTTGGGAATGAAGAAGTTTATCCCACTTTCAATCAGGTGATTCCATCCAGTTTTCCAGTTTGGGAATAGCAAGCTTCTTCGTCGTTCCAATCAAACCAGGATGAATCTCTTTGTTGTGAGAAGCTTGATTTGGATACATAAAGTGGTGGAGAATCACCAGGAAGTTGAATAAATCTCATAGGAGTTGGGATGAAGAAGTTATCCCACTTTCAAATCAGGTGATTCCAGTTCCCAGTTTGGGAATAGCAGCAGTTTCTCGTCCTTCCAATCAAACCAGGATGAATCTCTTTGTGAGAAGCTTGATTTGGATACATAAAGTGGTGGAGAATCACCAGGAAGTTGAATAAATCTCATAGGAGTTGGATGAAGAAGTTATCCCACTTTCAAATCAGGTGATTCCAGTTTCCCAGTTTGGGAAATACCACTTCTTCGTCGTTCCAATCAAACCAGGATGAATCACTTTGTGAGAAGCTTGATTTGGATACATAAAGTGGTGGAGAATCACCAGGAAGTTGAATAAATCGCATAGGAGTTGGGATGAAGAAGTTATCCCACTTTCAAATCAGGTGATTCCAGTTTCCCAGTTTGGGAATAGCACAGCTTCTTCGTCCTTCCAATCAAACCAGGATGAATCACTTTGTGAGAAGCTTGATTTGGATACATAAAGTGGTGGAGAATCACCAGGAAGTTGAATAAATCCTCATAGGAGTTGGGATGAAGAAGTTATCCCACTTTCAAATCAGGTGATTCCAGTTTCCCAGTTTGGGAATAGCACAGCTTCTTCGTCCTTCCAATCAACCAGGATGAATCACTTTGTGAGAAGCTTGATTTGGATACATAAAGTGGTGGAGAATCACCAGGAAGTTGATAATCTCATAGGAGTTGGGATGAAGAAGTTATCCCACTTTCAAATCAGGTGATTCCAGTTTCCTCAGTTTGGGAATAGCACAGCTTCATTCGTCGTTCCAATCAAACCAGGACCAGGATATCACTTTGTGAGAAGCTTGATTTGGATACATAAAGTGGTGGAGAATCACCAGGAAGTTGAATAAATCTCATAGGAGTTGGGATGAAGAAGTTATCCCACTTTCAAATCAGGTGATTCCAGTTTCCCCAGTTTGGAATAGCACAGCTTCTTCGTCCTTCCAATCAAACAGGATGAATCTCTTTGGGAGAAGCTTTATTTGGATACATAAAGTGGTGGAGAATCTCAGGAAGTTGAATAAATCTCATAGGAGTTGGGATAAGAATTTTATCCCACTTTCAAATCAGGTGATTCCAGTTTCCCAGTTTTGGAATAGCACAGCTTCTTCGTCGTTCCAATCAACCAGGATGAATCACTTTGTGAGAATCTTGATTTGGATACATAAAGTGGTGGAGAATCACCAGGAAGTTGAATAAATCTCATAGGAGTTGGGATGAAGAAGTTATCCCACTTTCAAATCAGGTTGATTCTGTTCCCAGTTTGGGAATAGCCACAGCTTCTTCGTCCTTCCAATCAAACCAAGGATGAATCTCTTTGTGAGAAGCTTGATTTGGATACATAAAGTGGTGGAGAATCATCAGGAAGTTGAATAAATCTCATAGGATGTGGGATGAAAAGTTATCCCACTTTCAAATCAGGTGATTCCAGTTTTCCCAGTTTGGGAATAGCAAGCTTCTTCGTCCTTCCAATCAAACCAGGATGAATCACTTTGTGAGAAGCTTGATTTGGATACATAAAGTGGTGGAGAATCATCAGGAAGTTGAAATAAATCTCATAGGAGTTGGGATGAAGAAGTTATCCCACTTTCAAATCAGGTGATTCCAGTTCCCAGTTTGGGAATAGCACAGCTTCTTCGTCCTTCCAATCAAACCAGGATGAATCACTTTGTGAGAAGCTTGATTTGGATACATAAAGTGGTGGAGAATCATCAGGAAGAGTTGAATAAATCTCATAGGAGTTGGGATGAAGAAGTTATCCCACTTTCAAATCAGGTGATTCCAGTTTCCCAGTTTGGGAATAGCACAGCTTCTTCGTCCTTCCAATCAAACCAGGATGAATCACTTTGTGAGAAGCTGATTTGGATACATAAAGTGGTGGAGAATCACCAGGAAGTTGAATAAATCTCATAGGAGTTGGGATGAAGAAGTTATCCCACTTTCAAATCAGGGGATTCCAGTTTCCCAGTTTGGGAATAGCAAGCTTCTTCGTCCTTCCAATCAAACCAGGATGAATCTCTTTGTGAGAAGCTTGATTTGGATACATAAAGTGGTGGAGAATCATCAGGAAGTTGAATAAACCTCATAGGAGTTGGGATGAAGAAGTTATCCCACTTTCAAATCAGGTGATTCAGTTTCCCAGTTTGGGAATAGCACAGCTTCTTCGTCCTTCCAATCAAACCAGGATGAATCACTTTGTGAGAAGCTTGATTTGGATACATAAGTGGTGGAGAATCATCAGGAAGTTGAATAAATCTCATAGGAGTTGGGATGAAGAAGTTATCCCACTTTCAAATCAGGTGATTCTAGTTTCCCAGTTTGGGAATAGCACAGCTTCTTCGTCCTTCCAATCAAACCAGGATGAATCACTTTGTGAGAAGCTTGATTTGGATACATAAAGTGGTGGAGAATCATCAGGAAGTTGAATAAATCTCATAGGAGTTGGGGATGAAGAAGTTATCCCACTTTCAAATCAGGTGATTCCAGTTTCCCAGTTTGGGAATAGCACAGCTTCTTCGTCCTTCCAATCAAACCAGGATGAATCACTTTGTGAGAAGCTTGATTTGGATACATAAAGTGGTGGAGAATCATCAGGAAGTTGAATAAATCTCATAGGAGTTGGGATGAAGAAGTTATCCCACTTTCAAATCAGGTGATTCCAGTTTCCCAGTTTGGGAATAGCACAGCTTCTTCGTCCTTCCAATCAAACCAGGATGAATCACTTTGTGAGAAGCTTGATTTGGATACATAAAGTGGTGGAGAATCATCAGGAAGTTGAATAAATCTCATAGGAGTTGGGATGAAGAAGTTATCCCACTTTCAAATCAGGTGATTCCAGTTTCCCAGTTTGGGAATAGCACAGCTTCTTCGTCCTTCCAATCAAACCAGGATGAATCACTTTGTGAGAAGCTTGATTTGGATACATAAAGTGGTGGAGAATCATCAGGAAGTTGAATAAATCTCATAGGAGTTGGGATGAAGAAGTTATCCCACTTTCAAATCAGGTGATTCCAGTTTCCCAGTTTGGGAATAGCACAGCTTCTTCGTCCTTCCAATCAAACCAGGATGAATCACTTTGTGAGAAGCTTGATTTGGATACATAAAGTGGTGGAGAATCACCAGGAAGTTGAATAAATCTCATAGGAGTTGGGATGAAGAAGTTTCCCACTTTCAAATCAGGTGATTCCAGTTTCCCAGTTTGGGAATAGCACAGCTTCTTCGTCCTTCCAATCAAACCAGGATGAATCTCTTTGTGAGAAGCTTGATTTGGATACATAAAGTGGTGGAGAATCACCAGGAAGTTGAATAAATCTCATAGGAGTTGGGATGAAGAAGTTATCCCACTTTCAAATCAGGTGATTCCAGTTTCCCAGTTTGGGAATAGCACAGCTTCTTCGTCCTTCCAATCAAACCAGGATGAATCACTTTGTGAGAAGCTTGATTTGGATACATAAAGTGGTGGAGAATCATCAGGAAGTTGAATAAATCTCATAGGAGTTGGGATGAAGAAGTTATCCCACTTTCAAATCAGGTGATTCCAGTTTCCCAGTTTGGGAATAGCACAGCTTCTTCGTCCTTCCAATCAAACCAGGATGAATCACTTTGTGAGAAGCTTGATTTGGATACATAAAGTGGTGGAGAATCATCAGGAAGTTGAATAAATCTCATAGGAGTTGGGATGAAGAAGTTATCCCACTTTCAAATCAGGTGATTCCAGTTTCCAGTTTGGGAATAGCACAGCTTCTTCGTCCTTCCAATCAAACCAGGATGAATCTCTTTGTGAGAAGCTTGATTTGGATACATAAAGTGGTGGAGAATCATCAGGAAGTTGAATAAACCTCATAGGAGTTGGGATGAAGAAGTTATCCCACTTTCAAATCAGGTGATTCCAGTTTCCCAGTTTGGGAATAGCACAGCTTCTTCGTCCTTCCAATCAAACCAGGATGAATCTCTTTGTGAGAAGCTTGATTTGGATACATAAAGTGGTGGAGAATCACCAGGAAGTTGAATAAATCTCATAGGAGTTGGGATGAAGAAGTTATCCCACTTTCAAATCAGGGTGATTCCAGTTTCCCAGTTGGGAATAGATAGCACAGCTTCTTCGTCCTTCCAATCAAACCAGGATGAATCTTTGTGAGAAGCTTGATTTGGATACATAAGTGGTGGAGAATCATCAGGAAGTTGAATAAATCTCATAGGAGTTGGGATGAAGAAGTTATCCCACTTTCAAATCAGGTGATTCCAGTTTCCCAGTTTGGGAATAGCACAGCTTCTTCGTCCTTCCAATCAAACCAGGATGAATCACTTTGTGAGAAGCTTGATTTGGATACATAAAGTGGTGGAGAATCATCAGGAAGTTGAATAAATCTCATAGGAGTTGGGATGAAGAAGTTATCCCACTTTCAAATCAGGTGATTCCAGTTTCCAGTTTGGGAATAGCACAGCTTCTTCGTCCTTCCAATCAAACCAGGATGAATCACTTTGTGAGAAGCTTGATTTGGATACATAAAGTGGTGGAGAATCACCAGGAAGTTGAATAAATCTCATAGGAGTTGGATGAAGAAGTTATCCCACTTTCAAATCAGGGGATTCCAGTTTTCCAGTTTGGGAATAGCACAGCTTCTTCGTCCTTCCAATCAAACCAGGATGAATCTCTTTGTGAGAAGCTTGATTTGGATACATAAAGTGGTGGAGAATCATCAGGAAGTTGAATAAACCTCATAGGAGTTGGGATGAAGAAGTTATCCCACTTTCAAATCAGGTGATTCCAGTTTCCCAGTTTGGGAATAGCACAGCTTCTTCGTCCTTCCAATCAAACCAGGATGAATCACTTTGTGAGAAGCTTGATTTGGATACATAAAGTGGTGGAGAATCATCAGGAAGTTGAATAAATCTCATAGGAGTTGGGATGAAGAAGTTATCCCACTTTCAAATCAGGTGATTCCAGTTTCCCAGTTTGGGAATAGCACAGCTTCTTCGTCCTTCCAATCAACCAGGATGAATCACTTTGTGAGAAGCTTGATTTGGATACATAAAGTGGTGGAGAATCATCAGGAAGTTGAATAAATCTCATAGGAGTTGGGATGAAGAAGTTATCCCACTTTCAAATCAGGTGATTCCAGTTTCCAGTTTGGGAATAGCACAGCTTCTTCGTCCTTCCAATCAAACCAGGATGAATCACTTTTGAGAAGCTTGATTTGGATACATAAAGTGGTGGAGAATCATCAGGAAGTTGAATAAATCTCATAGGAGTTGGGATGAAGAAGTTATCCCACTTTCAAATCAGGTGATTCAGTTTCCCAGTTTGGGAATAGCACAGCTTCTTCGTCCTTCCAATCAAACCAGGATGAATCTCTTTGTGAGAAGCTTGATTTGGATACATAAAGTGGTGGAGAATCATCAGGAAGTTGAATAAACCTCATAGGAGTTGGGATGAAGAAGTTATCCCACTTTCAAATCAGGTGATTCCAGTTTCCCAGTTGGGAATAGCACAGCTTCTTCGTCCTTCCAATCAAACCAGGATGAATCACTTTGTGAGAAGCTTGATTTGGATACATAAAGTGGTGGAGAATCACCAGGAAGTTGAATAAATCTCATAGGAGTTGGGATGAAGAAGTTATCCCACTTTCAAATCAGGTGATTCCAGTTTCCCAGTTTGGGAATAGCACAGCTTCTTCGTCCTTCCAATCAAACCAGGATGAATCTCTTTGTGAGAAGCTTGATTTGGATACATAAAGTGGTGGAGAATCTCAGGAAGTTGAATAAACCTCATAGGAGTTGGGATGAAGAAGTTATCCCACTTTCAAATCAGGTGATTCCAGTTTCCCAGTTTGGGAATAGCACAGCTTCTTCGTCCTTCCAATCAAACCAGGATGAATCACTTTGTGAGAAGCTTGATTTGGATACATAAAGTGGTGGAGAATCATCAGGAAGTTGAATAAATCTCATAGGAGTTGGGATGAAGAAGTTATCCCACTTTCAAATCAGGTGATTCTAGTTTCCCAGTTTGGGAATAGCACAGCTTCTTCGTCCTTCCAATCAAACCAGGATGAATCACTTTGTGAGAAGCTTGATTTGATTTGGATACATAAAGTGGTGGAGAATCATCAGGAAGTTGAATAAATCTCATAGGAGTTGGGATGAAGAAGTTATCCCACTTTCAAATCAGGTGATTCCAGTTCCCAGTTTGGGAATAGCACAGCTTCTTCGTCCTTCCAATCAAACCAGGATGAATCACTTTGTGAGAAGCTTGATTTGGATACATAAAGTGGTGGAGAATCATCAGGAAGTTGAATAAACTCATAGGAGTTGGGATGAAGAAGTTATCCCACTTTCAAATCAGGTGATTCTTGTTCCCAGTTTGGGAATAGCACAGCTTCTTCGTCCTTCCAATCAAACCAGGATGAATCTCTTTGTGAGAAGCTTGATTTGGATACATAAAGTGGTGGAGAATCATCAGGAAGTTGAATAAATCTCATAGGAGTTGGGATGAAGAAGTTATCCCACTTTCAAATCAGGTGATTCCAGTTTCCCAGTTTGGGAATAGCACAGCTTCTTCGTCCTTCCAATCAAACCAGGATGAATCTCTTTGTGAGAAGCTTGATTTGGATACATAAAGTGGTGGAGAATCATCAGGAAGTTGAATAAATCTCATAGGAGTTGGGATGAAGAAGTTATCCCACTTTCAAATCAGGTGATTCCAGTTTCCCAGTTTGGGAATAGCACAGCTTCTTCGTCCTTCCAATCAAACCAGGATGAATCACTTTGTGAGAAGCTTGATTTGGATACATAAAGTGGTGGAGAATCATCAGGAAGTTGAATAAATCTCATAGGAGTTGGGATGAAGAAGTTATCCCACTTTCAAATCAGGTGATTCCAGTTTCCCAGTTTGGGAATAGCACAGCTTCTTCGTCCTTCCAATCAAACCAGGATGAATCACTTTGTGAGAAGCTTGATTTGGATACATAAAGTGGTGGAGAATCATCAGGAAGTTGAATAAATCTCATAGGAGTTGGGATGAAGAAGTTATCCCACTTTCAAATCAGGTGATTCCAGTTTCCCAGTTTGGGAATAGCACAGCTTCTTCGTCCTTCCAATCAAACCAGGATGAATCACTTTGTGAGAAGCTTGATTTGGATACATAAAGTGGTGGAGAATCATCAGGAAGTTGAATAAATCTCATAGGAGTTGGGATGAAGAAGTTATCCCACTTCAAATCAGGTGATTCCAGTTCCCAGTTTGGGAATAGCACAGCTTCTTCGTCCTTCCATCAAACCAGGATGAATCACTTTGTGAGAAGCTTGATTTGGATACATAAAGTGGTGGAGAATCATCAGGAAGTTGAATAAATCTCATAGGAGTTGGGATGAAGAAGTTATCCCACTTTCAATCAGGTGATTCCAGTTTCCCAGTTTGGGAATAGCACAGCTTCTTCGTCCTTCCAATCAAACCAGGATGAATCTCTTTGTGAGAAGCTTGATTTGGATACATAAAGTGGTGGAGAATCATCAGGAAGTTGAATAAATCTCATAGGAGTTGGGATGAAGAAGTTATCCCACTTTCAAATCAGGTGATTCCAGTTTCCAGTTTGGGAATAGCACAGCTTCTTCGTCCTTCCAATCAAACCAGGATGAATCACTTTGTGAGAAGCTTGATTTGGATACTAAAGTGGTGGAGAATCATCAGGAAGTTGAATAAATCTCATAGGAGTTGGGATGAAGAAGTTATCCCACTTTCAAATCAGGTGATTCCAGTTTTCCAGTTTGGGAATAGCAAAGCTTCTTCGTCCTTCCAATCAACCAGGATGAATCACTTTGTGAGAAGCTTGATTTGGATACCATAAAGTGGTGGAGAATCATCAGGAAGTTGAATATCTCATAGGAGTTGGGATGAAGAAGTTATCCCACTTCCAATCAGGTGATTCCAGTTTCCAGTTTGGAATAGCACAGCTTCTTCGTCCTTCCAATCAAACCAGGATGAATCACTTTGTGAGAAGCTTGATTTGGATACATAAAGTGGTGGAGAATCATCAGGAAGTTGAAATAAATCTCATAGGAGTTGGGATGAAGAAGTTATCCCACTTTCAAATCCGGTGATTCCAGTTTCCCAGTTTGGAATAGCAACAGCTTCTTCGTCCTTCAATCAAACACAGGATGAATCTCTTTGTGAGAAGCTTGATTTGGATACATAAAGTGGTGGAGACTAATCGGAAGTTGAATAAACCCTCATAGGAGTTGGGATGAAGAAGTTATCCCACTTTCCCATCAGGTGATTCCAGTTTCCATTTGGGGAAATAGCACAGCTTCTTCGTCCTTCCCAATCAAATAGGAGTTGGGATGAAGAAGTTATCCCACTTTCAAATCAGGTGATTCCAGTTTCCCAGTTTGGGAATAGCACAGCTTCTTCGTCCTTCCAATCAAACCAGGATGAATCACTTTGTGAGAAGCTTGATTTGGATACATAAAGTGGTGGAGAATCATCAGGAGTTGAATAAATCTCATAGGAGTTGGGATGAAGAAGTTATCCCACTTTCAAATCAGGTGATTCTCAGTTTCCCAGTTTTGGGAATAGCACAGCTTCTTCGTCCTTCAATCAAACCAGGATGAATCACTTTGTGAGAAGCTTGATTTGGATACATAAAGTGGTGGAGAATCATCAGGAAGTTAAATAAATCTCATAGGAGTTGGGATGAAGAAGTTATCCCACTTTCAAATCAGGTGATTCTTGTTTCCCATTGGGAATAGCACAGCTTCTTCGTCCTTCCAATCAAACCAGGATGAATCACTTTGTGAGAAGCTTGATTTGGATACATAAAGTGGGGAGAATCATCAGGAAGTTGAATAAACCTCATAGGAGTTGATGAAGAAGTTTATCCCACTTTCAAATCAGGTGATTCCAGTTTTCCCAGTTTGGGAATAGCACAGCTTCTTCGTCCTTCCAATCAAACCAGGATGAATCACTTTGTGAGAAAGCTTGATTTGGATACATAAAGTGGTGGAGAATCACCAGGAAGTTGAATAAATCTCATAGGAGTTGGGATGAAGAAGTTATCCTACTTTCAAATCAGGGGATTCCAGTTTTCCAGTTGGGAATAGCAAAGCTTCTTCGTCCTTCCAATCAACCAGGATGAATCTCTTTGTAGAGCTTGATTGGATACATAAAGTGGTGGAGAATCATCAGGAAGTTGAATAAACCTCATAGGAGTTGGGATGAAGAAGTATCCCACTTTCAATCAGGTGATTCCAGTTCCCAGTTTGGGAATAGCACAGCTTTCGTCTTCCAATCAACCAGGATGAATCACTTTGTGAGAAGCTTGATTGGATACATAAAGTGTGGAGAATAGTTTTCCCAGTTTGGGAATAGCACAGCTTCTTCGTCCTTCCAATCAAACCAGGATGAATCACTTTGTGAGAAGCTTGATTTGGATACATAAAGTGGTGGAGAATCATCAGGAAGTTGAATAAATCTCATAGGAGTTGGATGAAGAAGTTATCCCACTTTCAAATCAGGTGATTCCAGTTTCCCAGTTGGGAATAGCACAGCTTCTTCGTCCTTCCAATCAAACCAGGATGAATCACTTTGTGAGAAGCTTGATTTGGATACATAAAGTGGTGGAGAATCATCAGGAAGTTGAATAAATCTCATAGGAGTTGGGATGAAGAAGTTATCCCACTTTCAAATCAGGTGATTCCAGTTTCCAGTTTGGGAATAGCACAGCTTCTTCGTCCTTCCAATCAAACCAGGATGAATCACTTTGTGAGAATTGATTTGGATACATAAAGTGGTGGAGAATCACCAGGAAGTTGAATAAATCTCATAGGAGTTGGGATGAAGAAGTTATCCCACTTTCAAATCAGGTGATTCCAGTTTTCCAGTTTGGGAATAGCAAAGCTTCTTCGTCCTTCCAATCAACCAGGATGAATCACTTTGTGAGAAGCTTGATTTGGATACATAAAGTGGTGGAGAATCATCAGGAAGTTGAATAAACCTCATAGGAGTTGGGATGAAGAAGTTATCCCACTTTCAAATCAGGTGATTCCAGTTTCCCAGTTTGGGAATAGCACAGCTTCTTCGTCCTTCCAATCAAACCAGGATGAATCACTTTGTGAGAAGCTTGATTTGGATACATAAAGTGGTGGAGAATCATCAGGAAGTTGAATAATGTGAGATTTGTAGAGTTCTCTTCTCTAGTTGTGTTTGTGTGTGTATAAACTCCAATGGAGAAAGATGAGAGCTTGCTCTAGGTGATTTAGAAAGAGAGATTGATAAGAGTGTTTACTTAAATCAGAAACAAGAGACTTTGAGAGATTAGAAGATTAGAGACTAAGAAAGGGGTAGATTAAGGAATCTGATCAAGAACACTTTTCATTTTCCATGAAGTGGAGAGGGGAAATCCCCCAAACTCCCTTAAGGCTCCAAATCGCCATTTACATGCTTATTTTAAGCTCAATAGGTTTACACAATCTGAAACCTAAATCTAATGGATAATATTAACTTGAGTGAATGGATGGTGTAGATGAGATGGTCTTCTTTAATATCTGAAGAGTTTGTGAGGATAAGTTGGCTGTTCACTTTAATTCAAACCAAGGCAAGCTGGCTCCTTGCTTGTGATTGGCTCTCCTTAGGCTCCTCCTAATCTTCCCATGCATCTGTCCAGTTCATGGTCGTGGCTCCCTTCTCTTTACAGCAAGAGACAAGCCTGTCCAAGACCAGAACTAGCCAATCACACACAAGAAGCTCCCATTGGTTGTTTGCCTCCACAAGCATCTTCTTGATGCCTTCTTGATTCCAAACGACCAGGGCCTTCTCCCAACACCCTAAGATTGCACAAAGCCTCTTGACATGTTCTGATCACGCCCTAAGCTGCACATCTTGTCCCGGACTTGCACAATCTCAAAACATCTCAAATGGGCGAGTTGTGATCTCTCGGGTCGTACCGGTCCGTACAGATCCGTACAATGGCCGTACAGCTCGCCCTATCTTTGCACACTCGCCCTTTGCTCCCTCAACACTCTTCTAAGTCTCTCCTAGACTTGACCTTGCTTGAACATCATCAGATCACTTCTGGACACCTTTAGACTCCTCATCACTCCTTGATAGGCAATCTCTAAAGCTCTTGCCCTATCTTTGTACAAATCCATCTCAACTCAACACCTCTTAGCTCCTCCATTCCTTTCTTCAAGTTAACACTCCCCCTCAAGCTTGACTTTAGCTGATCCTAAGTCAAGCTTGGAACCTTGAAGACTTCCTCATTAAAAACCTCACCAAGGAAAACCCTTTGGACAAAACCTTGATGAGGGAAAAAGAGTAAAGCCTCCAAGGCCTAGGATTGGCCAGTGAGTCTTTGTGCCTTACCAACAATGTAAGGGACACAAAGACTCTGGATCATGGCCTCATGTGATGCACGATAGAACCCACTCCTCTTGCTCATCATCAACACTTCTTGTACTCTTCTTCAGACAGATCTTGGTCTCTCCCCCTTTCTCACAACCTTCTTGTTGTGATCAAGTGCTCGGACTAACAGCTCTTCCTTGATAGATACAAGCTGAGTCTTGGCTGCTTCTTCTTCATGAGTCAACCACCATGTTACTGAAACCTTCATGACCGGATGCTTCGACTGTAGTACCAATCACCTCACTCTAGAGGCCGCATTGGTGATGCTTCTTCATCCTTCATTCTGCTTCAAACTGATCTGCTCCTCTTCTTGAATAACCACCAAGTACTCTCAGATCACGTTAAGCTTCAACACTCCCCCTCAGCTTGAGACTTTCACAGGAACAAGCTTGGATGGATAGCTTCATGATCTGTACCATTACTCCATTGCAACACCTTCTGAACTCGCCATCTTCATGGTATTGCTTGTGGAAGCTTCAGCTACCTCTTCAGCCACCTCACACTAGAGCCGCACTGATAGAGTCTCCATCTTCTCACAGCAAGAGTGCCTCTGAAACACTCTCTTGCCTAGACACGCCACTGCCTAGCCCGGATGGCTCCTTCTTCTTCAGTTGCTTGCAATGGACCTTCGAACCTTCTTGAACAGACTGATAGCTCACTAAACTCCCCTCCTCAAGCTTGGATTGAGTATAGGTCCAAGCTGCAAGTGAGCTTCAGTGAGACTACACACCAGTGGCGCATCACCACTCTTGTATCCACTCTCCATTGCACACACAATGGGCAACTCCTTACTTCAACTCGGATGGATGGTGAACAAGAACACATCTTGTGAACCTGAAACATCACTCAAACTCCAGCAAAGATGAGACACAATAGTATTGGGTCACTCCTTGATTAATCATCAAGTTTGATCCCAATATCACAAGCATTGCAACAGATTAAACAAGTCATTCTCAAGTTCTAATCTTTGCAAGCAAACTCTCTAAGCACAAGCATTTTCTTTTCTAGATTAGCAAGCTACTTAGGCATTTTTTAAAGCTTCTTTACTCAGCAATTAGACATGAATCTAATGCTTCAATGTAAGACAGCCACAAGACATATGCAACAGCTTTTAAATCAGTTTCAATACATGTATGCAAGCAGATTCAATCAATCACAACAGCATCACTATGAACTGGGGAGCTAAGCATATTAATTTCAATCTCAATCACCAAACAAGTCTCTTTAAGCATCCTGGGATAGATTCTAAACATTTCATTTTCATTTAGCAATCTTTAAACAATCCTCAGGTTTTCAATCACATCACAACACACAACCAGATCTTATCACAAGCTCATTATCACTTAAGGTTTAAAGAATCGCTTACTATCAAGGAACCAGGTTGGTCCTTGTATCACTCTTGGATGGTAAGCTCATGACTTTGAGGATATGTGAGTCTGGATTATTACCCATCTCCTGCCTCCTTCAGTTCATGGCTTCCTCCTTGTTTCTCTAACTCAAAGACCCCTTCCTTTCTCCTTCTCTTCTGGGTGCCATCTTCTTGGCAGCTTGCTTGATGAACCGGATGGGAAAAGCTCTTGGACAAGGCACCTTGGATGAGTTCGCGAGGCCTCTCCATACACCTCTGCTCTCCAATGAGTCTCTCCACCAGATGGACAGCGAGAGAGGATAAGAGCCACGCCAGCTTCAGTCTTCTACTTCTGGAGAAACTGAACTCGGATGTGAAAAGGCTTCAAGGGTTGGATTTGAGCTGAGGTGAGAGCAAGTTATTGCGGAAGCTACAGCTCAGGTTCTGATGAACCTGGCTCTGATATAACCATGTGAGATTTGTAGAGTTCTCTTCTCTAGTTGTTGTTTGTGGTGTATAAAACTCAATGGAGAAAGATGAGAGCTTGCTCTAGGTGATTTAGAAGGAGATGATAAGAGTGTTTACTTAAATCAGAAACCAAGACCTTTGAGAGATTAGAGATAGAGACTAAGAAGGGTATAGATTAAGGGAATCTGATTCAAGAACACTTTTCATTTCCATGAAGTGGAGAGGGAAATCCCCCAAACTCCCTTAAGGCTCCAAACGCCAGTTACATGCTTATTTATAAGCTCAATAGGTTTACACAATCTGAAACCTAAATCTAATGGATAATATTAACTTGAGTGAATGGATGGTGTAGATGAGATGGTCTTCTTGTAATATAGTTTGGGAAATAGCACAGCTTCTTCGTCCTTCCAACCAAACCAGGATGAATCTCTTTGTGAGAAGCCTTGATTTGGATACATAAATGGTGGAAATCATCAGGAAGTTGAATAAACCTCATAGGAGTTGGGATGAAGAATTTATCCCACTTTCAATCAGGTGATTCCAGTTTCCCAGTTTTGGGAATACCAAGCTTCTTCGTCCTTCCAATCAACCAGGATGAATCACTTTGTGAGAATCTTGATTTGGATACATAAAGTGGTGGAGAAATCATCAGGAAGTTGAATAAATCTCATAGGAGTTGGGATGAAGAAGTTAAATAGCACAGCTTCTTCGTCCTTCCAATCAAACCAGGATGAATTTCTTTGTGAGAAGCTTGATTTGGATACTAAAGTGGTGGAGAATCATCAGGAAGTTGAATAAATCTCATAGGAGTTGGGATGAAGAAGTTATCCCACTTTCAAATCAGGTGATTCCAGTTTCCCAGTTTGGGAATAGACAGCTTCTTCGTCCTTCCAATCAAACCAGGATGAATCACTTTGTGAGAATCTTGATTTGGATACATAAAGTGGTGGAGAATCATCAGGAAGTTGAATAAATCTCATAGGAGTTGGGATGAAGAGTTATCCCACTTTCAAATCAGGTGATTCTGTTTCCCAGTTTGGGAATAGCACAGCTTCTTCGTCCTTCCAATCAACCCAGGATGAATCTCTTTGTGAGAAGCTTTGATTTGTGGATACATAAAGTGGTGGAGAATCATCAGGAAGTTGAATAAATCTCATAGGAGTTGATGAAGAAGTTATCCCACTTTCAAATCAGGTGATTCCAGTTTCCCAGTTTGGGAATAGCACAGCTTCTTCGTCCTTCCAATCAAAAACCAGGATGAATCACTTTGTGAGAAGCTTGTTTGGATACATAAAAGTGGTGGAGATCATCAGGAAGTTGAATAAATCTCATAGGAGTTGGGATGAAGAAGTTATCCCCTTTCAAATCAGGTGATGTCTAGTTTCCCAGTTGGGAATAGCACAAGCTTCTTCGTCCTTCCATCAAACCAGGATGAATCACGTTGTGAGAAGCTTGATTTGGATACATAAAGTGGTGGAGAATCATCAGGAAGTTGAATAAATCTCATAGGAGTTGGGATGAAGAAGTTATCCCACTTTCAAATCAGGTGATTCCAGTTTCCCAGTTTGGAATAGCACAGCTTCTTCGTCCCTTCCAATCAAACCAGGATGAATCACTTTGTGAGAATCTTGATTTGGATACATAAAGTGGTGGAGAATCACCAGGAAGTTGAATAAATCTCATAGGAGTTGGGATGAAGAAGTTATCCCACTTTCAAATCAGGGGATTCCAGTTTTCCAGTTTAGGAATAGCAAAGCTTCTTCGTCCTTCCAATCAAACCAGGATGAATCTCTTTGTGAGAAGCTTGATTTGGATACATAAAGTGGTGGAGAATCACCAGGAAGTTGAATAAAACTCATAGGAGTTGGGATGAAGAAGTTATCCCACTTTCAAATCAGGTGATTCCAGTTTCCCAGTTTGGGAATAGCACAGCTTCTTCGTCCTTCCAATCAAACCAGGATGAATCACTTTGTGAGAAGCTTGATTTGGATACATAAAGTGGTGGAGAATCATCAGGAAGTTGAATAAATCTCATAGGAGTTGGGATGAAGAAGTTATCCCACTTTCAAATCAGGTGATTCTAGTTTCCCAGTTTGGGAATAGCACAGCTTCTTCGTCCTTCCAATCAAACCAGGATGAATCACTTTGTGAGAAGCTTGATTTGGATACATAAAGTGGTGGAGAATCATCAGGAAGTTGAATAAACTCATAGGAGTTGGGATGAAGAAGTTATCCCACTTTCAAATCAGGTGATTCCAGTTTCCCAGTTTGGGAATAGCACAGCTTCTTCGTCCTTCCAATCAAACCAGGATGAATCACTTTGTGAGAAGCTTGATTTGGATACATAAAGTGGTGGAGAATCATCAGGAAGTTGAATAAATCTCATAGGAGTTGGGATGAAGAAGTTATCCCACTTTCAAATCAGGTGATTCCAGTTTCCCAGTTTGGGAATAGCACAGCTTCTTCGTCCTTCCAATCAAACCAGGATGAATCACTTTGTGAGAAGCTTGATTTGGATACATAAAGTGGTGGAGAATCATCAGGAAGTTGAATAAATCTCATAGGAGTTGGGATGAAGAAGTTATCCCACTTTCAAATCAGGTGATTCTAGTTTCCCAGTTTGGGAATAGCACAGCTTCTTCGTCCTTCCAATCAAACCAGGATGAATCACTTTGTGAGAAGCTTGATTTGGATACATAAAGTGGTGGAGAATCATCAGGAAGTTGAATAAATCTCATAGGAGTTGGGATGAAGAAGTTATCCCACTTTCAAATCAGGTGATTCCAGTTTCCCAGTTTGGGAATAGCACAGCTTCTGTTGAGATGAGAGAATAAAGAGTTGATATATTGAGAGAGGAAGAGAGTTGGAGCAGACAGTAACTTTGGAGAGTTACCACAGTAACTTTATTGTTACTGTGGTAACTAAAGAAGTTACCATAGTAACCAGGGTAACTCGGATGGCAAGGAGGAGTTACCTTAGGTTGTCTACACTTGATCTGAGTATGGGAAGGGATAAGAGAGGAGAATTGGACAGGCTGTCACTGGCTGGAAAGGAGAAGAGTGCTTTAGCACTATTAGAAGCATGTGAGCAATCTCAGCCATGGGATTAACAGCCTGGCCTTTGACTACACATGCTTATCTTATCCCCTTAGATTGATTTCGAAAATGCTTCTTCCTTTTGTATATATCTTATGTAAACTCTTTCATAATTAATTAATGGAGTTTTGAGTCTCTCTCTCTAGTCTCTCTCTTGTTCTTAATCTCCAATCTCTTTAATTCTCAGATTAAACTTAATCACTCTTTAAATCACAAAATCTAATATGGTATCAGAGCCAGGTTCCTTTAAAAGGAGAGAGTGATTTCGTTTTTCTAAATGTCCTTGAGTGTTCTTGAGTGTTCTTGAGTGTTCTTGAGAGTTCTTGAGAGTTTTTCAAGAGCTAGATCCTTTAAAAGTCAAGTTTGTGTCTGTTGGTGTTTCTTTTGGAGAGTCAGCCTCAAGGGAGTCCCTTTAGGTGTTTGAGAAGGTCAGAAGAGGGGTCTAGCTCGTGGTTAAGCTTGGCGTGTGAGATTAGAAGCATTTGGGGGAAGATCTAGGCTAAAGGTTGTTGCTTTAGGCTAAAGGAAATGGAGCTGCTTCAATCTGGTACAACAAGGCATGAAGAGAAGAAAGAGAGAGGGAATGAGTGGGGGTGGTTCTCACAAATGAAAACAACTCTGAAAAGGTGTGGAGTTTGGAGAAACCATGAGAAGGAAGAGTCTTTGAAGGGTAAAGCTGCTGAGAAAGATCAGACAGCAAGAGAAACAAGTGGAGATTGCTTTAGTCTTGAAGAAAGTATACTGCTTGAGAAGATTGAAGATGTTTATGAGAACAAGATCAATCTTAGGAGAGTGTATGAAGTCAAGAAGGTGATCAGTGAAGCTAAACAAGGAAGAGAAGAGTTCAATAACCATGTGAGGAAGCTACAACACTTGTGGGCTGAACTACAAGGGTTGAGATCCCATGTGGATGGGGATGCTACACCAGAGCAAGAGATGGTCTTGAAGCTCTTGGCGAGTATGGAGTCATCATATGGGTGGCTGGTGGAGATGGTTCTAAGAGGGGAACAGCTTCCGGAAATGGAAGAGATCTGTGTGCTTATAAGAAGGGCGTATGAGATAATAAGAAATGATGAGAGGCTAACCATGAGTAGGAGTGAGAGCTCATGGAAGCCAACTGGGAGTAGGAGTGAGAGCTTCCAGAAGCTAACCATGAGTAGGAGTGAGGGCTCATGGAGGCTAACCGGGAGTAGGAGTGAGGGCTTCCGGAAGAGGAGGAGGTGCAGAATGTTATCCAAAGCTTATATCAACATAGGAAAGGGTAGGAAGAGAGTTGTGGGAGAGTGTTCTTACTCTGCCTACATGGGGGAATCAGTAGAAGACAGTGGGGTGTTAAAAGAGCAGGAGAAAGGGAGTAGAGCTGATGATCGAATCACCAGGAAGGAATGGAGAGTGTTCATGGAACATGTACAAGCCTTAGCAGCAAGCAAGAAGCATGCTATACAATCCGGAGCCTCTAAACCCATTGTGATTGATTCTGGAGCAAGTCATCATATGATCAGTGATAGGAGGCTTATAAGTGAGATCAAGGCTGCAACAGGGAGTGTGATGATAGCTAATGGTGCCATGATCCCAATAGAAGGAGTGGGAAAGCTCAAACTGTTTGAGAAGGACACGGCTGCCTTCTACATGCCTCAGTTCACTTCAAATCTATTATCTGTGAAGAAAGCTACCATTGATCTTGATTGTCAAGTAGTATTCAGACCTGATGAAGTTGAGTTTCAAGATTTGAAGACTGGGAGAGTCATTGGCAGAGGAGACAGCAAGAATCAGCTATACCACCTCGACTTGGCTAAGACCTCTAATCCCTTTGATTCTATTTGCTTGAGTAGTACTGCTGAGAAGATTGATAGTATTACTTGGCATGCTAGATTAGGACATCCTCATGCTCGTGCCATTGAATTGATAATCCCTAATATGTCATTCAATCACTTGGATTGTGAAGCATGCATATTAGGAAAGCATTGTAGGACTGTTTTCCCAACATCTGAGACTACTTATGAGCATTGCTTTGATCTAGTTCACTCGGATGTGTGGACCGCTCCATGCATGTCTAGAGACAGCCATAAATACTTTGTGACATTCATTGATGAGAAGTCTAAGTATACATGGCTCACATTGCTTCCATCTAAAGATAGGGTGCTAGAAGCGTTTATGAACTTCCAAGCATATGTATCTAATCAATACAATGCTACTGTGAAGGTACTGAGATCAGACAACGGAGGTGAATACATCAGCAATGCCTTCAAGAGTCATCTAGCCAAGCATGGGATTGTGCATCAGACCAGCTGTCCCTACACACCACAGCAGAATGGTGTAGCTGAGAGGAAGAATAGGCACTTGATGGAGGTTGCTAGGTCGATGATGTTTCATGCAAATGTCCCAAAACGTTTTTTGGGAGATGCTGTACAGACTGCTTGCTATCTCATCAACCGGGTCCCAACCAAGATACTGAAGAATCTGTCTCCATTTGAGGTGCTGAATAAGAGCAAGCCTTTTATTGATCACCTACGAGTATTTGGGTGTGTATGCTATGTCATGACTCCAGGAGAACAGAGAAACAAGCTGGAGGCAAAGAGTACTAAGGCTATGTTCATTGGATACTCTATCACTCAGAAGGGATACAAGTGCTATGATCCTGAAGCAAGGAGAGTGATGGTATCTAGAGAAGTGAAGTTTATTGAATCAAAAGGGTATTATGAAGAAAAGGAGTGGGAAAATCTGAAGGATTTGTCTCAAGCTCCATCTGATAGAGCAACAACACTGAGGGTGCTGTTGGAGAAGCTAGGGATAGGGTTATCCCAGGATCAGGAATCTGGAAGAAGAGAGTCTTCCAATCCGACTAGTGAAGCTGAAAGAACAACTCCTCTTGATCATGAGAGGGGGAATGGAACTGAATCTCATGAGCAAGTGATTCAGACCAGCATAATCAAGAGGTGACACAGGAAGTGGAGAGTACTGGCTCAGATGAGAGTGGTACTCACTCTAGTGGAGATTGGGAAGGAGATGGGTCAAATGAGAGTGGTGCTCAATCAAGTGAAGATGGGCAAGAGCCACAAGAAGAACAAGTTCAGGAGCTAAGGAGGAGCACAAGGGTGAAGAGAGATGCTTCCAACTGGGTAAACACGAGAGTGTACTACAATGCCCAGGCTGTGGAGCATCCTTCTCAAGCTATGTGTTCCTTTGCAGAGTTTCCGGACGAGCATACAGCCTTCACAGTAAGCTTGGATGAGAGCTATATTCCAAGGACATATGAAGAAGCTATGGCTTTAAAGGAGTGGAGGGATTCAGTTGCTGATGAGTCCGGAGCCATGATTAAGAATGAAACATGGTATGAGAGTGAGCTGCCTAAAGGGAAGAAGGCAGTGACTAGTAAATGGGTGTTCACAATCAAGTTTCATCCTGATGGAAGAATAGAGAGGCGCAAGTCTAGGTTGGTGGCAAGAGGATTTACTCAGACATATGGTGAGGACTATGTTGAGACCTTTGCTCCTGTGGCTAAACTTCATACTATCAGGATTGTATTATCTTTAGCTGTGAATCTTGAGTGGGATTTGTGGCAAATGGATGTGAAGAATGCATTCCTTCAAGGAGAGTTGGAAGATGAAGTATACATGCATCCACCACCAGGTCTTGAACATCTAGTAAAGAAGGGTAATGTGTTGAGGTTGAGGAAAGCTATCTATGGTCTCAAGCAGTCTCCAAGGGCGTGGTACAACAAGTTGAGTACTACACTGAATGGGAGAGGGTTCAGAAAGTCAGAATTGGATCACACTCTCTTTACGCTAACCACCTCATCTGGTATTGTGGTATTGCTTGTGTATGTGGATGATATCATCATCACAGGCAGTGATAAGGAAGGCATCAAGGCTACAAAGGAGTATCTCAAGGCAAGCTTTGAGATTAAAGACTTGGGGGAAATGAAGTATTTTCTTGGGATTGAGATATGCAGATCAAAGGAAGGATTGTTTATGTCTCAAAGGAAGTATGTGATTGATCTCTTGAAGGGAGCAGATGCCTATGGAGGAAAGACAGCCAAGATGCCAATGGAGGATGGTTACAAGGTTCCACGTGAGGGGGAGATTGAGGATAGCAAGCCATTCCATGATCCTAAGCTGTATAGGAAGCTAGTGGGGAAGTTGATTTATCTTACCATTACTAGACCTGATGTGTGCTTTGCGGTGAACCAAGTCAGTCAACACATGCAAGTTCCTAAGGAGCACCACTGGCGGATGGTGGAAAGGATCTTGATGTATCTGAATGGAACTACTGGTCTTGGAGTATGGATGGGATGTAACAAGAGTACTGAGGTTATAGGCTACTGTGATGCAGATTGGGCTGGGGACCGAGCAGACAGAAGATCAACCACAGGCTATTGTACATTCATTGGTGGTAACTTGGTCACTTGGAAGAGTAAGAAGCAGAAGGTAGTGTCTTGTTCCAGTGCTGAGGCCGAGTATAGAGCAATGCTGAAGCTTACAAATGAGCTAGTGTGGATAAAAGGGATTTTGAAGCATCTGGAGATTATTCAAGCAACGCCAATGACAATGCATTGTGATAATCAAGCAGCTATCCACATTGCATCTAATTCTGTGTTCCATGAGAGAACAAAGCACATTGAGGTTGATTGTCACAAGGTGAGGCAGATGATGATTCTTGGGGTGATTCTACCTTGTTATACTCGGGGTGAGGATCAGTTAGCAGATGTGTTCACAAAGGCAGCAAGGCAAAAGACAATGGAGTCCATACACATCAGGTTAGGACTCATTGATCTCTCGCCTAAGGGCTAGTCTATACACTCTCCTGATCATGTGATCTCTACTCTTTTTCCTCATTAAGGTTTTGTCCCAATGGGTTTTCTTTAATGAGGTTTTAATGAGGGAGATCTCATGGTCCTTCCAAGCTTGACTTGTTCCACATGGTCAAGCTTGAGGGGGAGTGTTGAGATGAGAGAATAAAGAGTTGATATATTGAGAGAGGAAGAGAGTTGGAGCAGACAGTAACTTTGGAGAGTTACCACAGTAACTTTATTGTTACTGTGGTAACTAAAGAAGTTATCATAGTAACCAGGGTAACTCGGATGGCAAGGAGGAGTTACCTTAGGTTGTCTACACTTGATCTGAGTATGGGAAGGGATAAGATATGATTTTAGAGAATAAGAAAGGTATTGAGTAGTTTAAGAGAGATTCAAGAGAGATTAGAGTGTTTAAGAGAAGGTGTATGAGATTATCATGATGAACTAGAGAGAGAGTCTCATAAACTCGTGTTATTCATTAATCAATCAGATTACAAGTTATATAGAAAGGGAGAGAGACACTAGGTTAAACATTAGGGAAAGCATAAGCATGTGGAGTCAAAGGGGAAGAGGAGCGTCCATTTGAAATGATCCAATGGGAGAGCTTACACGCTTTGGTATCTTGGCATCTAAGACCAAGATGCTGTTTGCTTTACAGCCTGGAACAGCTAGAGACGCGCTGGTCTTCTTCCCTCAACGTACTGATCAGGATAAGGCTGTAACAAGGTTAATCACTCACGGTAACTCCACTTGGGTAACTTCAGGATGATCCTCTTTCCCTAAGTGTACGGCCTCACTTGTACGGCCTTGGCTTGTACGGACATCCCTCATGTACTGATCCCTTATTCAGAACCCTTTCACCCCTTCATGCCTTCACCTTGATGTCTCTTCTCTCCTTTTATTTAACACTCCCCCTCAAGCTTAGCTTTGCAAGAGTCTAAGCTTGGAAAGGCCATGAGATCTTCCTCATTAAAAACCTCACCAAAGAAAACCCATTGGGACAAAACTTTGATGAGGGAAAAAGAGTGAAGAACTCATGGCTAAGGGGACTCAGCCACTAGGTGAGAGATCCAGGAGTCCTAGCCTGACGTGAATGGACTCCATGGTCTTCTGTCTCGCGGCTTTGGTAAAGACATCAGCTAACTGATCCTCACTCCTTGTATAGCATGGCAAGATTACTCCCAAGACAATCATCTGCCTCACCTTGTGGCAATCAACTTCAATGTGCTTGGTTCTCTCATGGAAGACTGAGTTGGTTGCAATGTGTATAGCCGCTTGATTATCACAATGCATAGTCATTGGAGCTGCTTGCTCTATCTCCAAATGCTTCAAGATCCCTTTGATCCACACCAACTCATTGGTAAGCTTCAGCATTGCTCTATACTCAGCTTCAGCACTTGAACAAGACACCACCTTCTGCTTCTTGCTCTTCCAAGTCACCAAGTTGCCTCCAATGAATGTACAGTAGCCGGTGGTTGATCTTCTGTCTGCTCTATCTCCAGCCCAATCCGCATCACAATACCCCACTACTTCAGTACTCTTGTTGCATCCCATCCAAACTCCAAGGCTTGATGTCCCGTTCAGATACAAGAGCCGTCTCTCCACCATGCGCCAGTGATGATCCTTTGGGACTTGCATGTGCTGGCTCACTTGGTTCACAGCAAAGCAAATGTCTGGTCGTGTGATGGTGAGGTAGATGAGCTTCCCTACCAGCTTCCTGTATAGCTTTGCATCATGAAAGACCTTGCTATCTTCAATCTCCCCCTCACGTGGAATCTTGTATCCATCTTCAAGAGGCATCTTTGCTGTCTTATCTCCTTGTATACCTGCATCTTTCAAAAGATCAAGTGTATACTTCCTTTGGGAAATGAACAATCCTTCCTTAGATCTACACAACTCAATTCCAAGGAAGTATTTCATTTCTCCTAAGTCTTTGATTTCAAACACAGATTTCAAAAACTCCTTGGTGGCTTTTATACCAGCCTTATCACTACCTGTTATGATAATGTCATCCACATATACAAGTAGACAGATGATACCTGAGGGTGTAGTGAGAGTGAAGAGAGTGTGATCCAATTCAGACTTCTTGAACCCACGCCCATTTAAGGTAGTGCTCAGTTTGTTGTACCATGCTCTAGGAGATTGCTTCAACCCATAGATAGCCTTCTTGAGTCTCAATACATTTCCAGGCTTCACAAGGTGCTCTAGACCTGATGGAGGATGCATATACACTTCATCCTCTAGCTCTCCTTGAAGAAAGGCATTCTTCACATCCATCTGCCACAGCTCCCACTCAAGATTCACAGCAAGAGATAGTACAATCCTTATGGTGTGGAGTTTGGCAACAGGAGCAAAAGTATCAATGTAGTCTTCCCCATATGTTTGAGTGTATCCTCTAGCCACCAATCTTGTCTTCTTCCTCTCAATAGTTCCATCAGGTAGATACTTGATAGTGAATATCCACTTGCTTGTTACTGCCTTCTTCCCTCTTGGCAGCTCACTCTCAAACCAAGTGTCATTCTTTATCATAGCATTTGCTTCATCACCCACTGATTCTTTCCAATCTTCATGTAACATTGCTTCCTCATATGATCTTGGTACACTGCTCTCATCTAAGCTTGTAATGAATGCACAATGTTCCTTTGGGTAACTTGCAAACGAGCACACAGCCTGAGAGGGATGCTTCACAGCCTGAGCATTGTAGTACACTCTTGTGTTTACCCAGTTGGAAGCATCTCTCTTTAGCCGTGTGCTTCTCCTTAATGGGGCTTGTTCCACTTCCACCACCGTAGGCTGAACCACCGTAGGCTGAACAACTTCTCTTTCTACTTCATTTGGTTCCACATGATCTTCTTGAATGGATTCTTCCTGTTCTTCCTCTCTTTGTATCACACCTTGACCATGACTATCTGAGTCTTGATCCTCATGATCTTCAGGCTCAGCCTCATTTCCCCCCTCATGATCATGGTGTGATGGTTCTTCAGCTTCATTCTCCCTTGATGGTTGCTGATCCTGGGACATGTTGATTCCGAGTCCTTCCAATACACGCCTAAGACTTGTAGCTCGATCAGATGGTTGAGACAAATCTTCAAGATCTTCCCACTTTCTATCTCCATAAAAGCTCTTATCCTCCAAGAACTTCACATCTCTAGACACAAGAACTCTTCTGGCTTCTGAATCATAACATTTGTATCCCTTTTGTGACGTTGAGTAGCCAATGAACATGGCTCTTGTGCTCTTTGCTTCTAGCTTATTCCTTAGCTCCCCGGGTACAAGTACAAAGCACACGCATCCAAAGACTCTTAAGTGATCCAGCACAGGTTTGCTTCTGTTAAGAACTTCATAAGGAGCTTGATCTTCCAGGATCTTGGTTGGTATCCTATTGATTAGATAACAAGCCGAGATCACAGCATCACTCCAGAATCTCTTAGGCACACTTGTATGAAACATCATAGACCTTGCCACCTCCATTAGGTGTCTATTCTTTCTCTCAGCTACCCCATTCTGTTGAGGAGTGTATGGACAACTAGTCTGATGTAGGATCCCATGTTGAGCTAGATGACTCTTGAATGCATTGCCAGTATACTCTCCACCATTATCTGACCTGAAAATCTTAATCTTTGCATTATACTGGTTAGATACATATGATTGGAAGTTTTTAAATGCATCAAGAACCCTATCCTTTGTTTTAATGAGTGTTATCCAGGTGTATTTAGATTTCTCATCTATAAATGTGACAAAGTACTTGTAATTATCTCTAGATAAGCAGGGAGCAGTCCATACATCAGAGTGAACAAGATCAAAACACTTATCATAGATAGTAGTAGATCTTTTAAAAACAGTCTTACAATGTTTTCCCAAAATACAAGCCTCACAATCATTATTTTTAAACATGACACCTGGAAACATTAAGCTTAAGGCTCTAACATGTGGATGTCCTAGCCTAGAATGCCATAATGCACCTTTACTTAAAACAGAACTCAGCAAACAACTAGAAATGGGGTTAATGTCTTCAAGTACATAAAGATCCCCCTTGGTTACTCCTTGTCCGATCAACTTATGGCTCTCAATATCCTGAAATGTCACATTGTTAGGACTAAAGATAACATTGCATTGTAGATCATTGGTACATCTTTTAACAGATAAGAGATTAGAAGTAAAATCAGGCATGTAAAATGCTTTAGAGTTCTTATCAAATAGCTTTAAGTCTCCTACACCTTTAATGGGAATTCTATCTCCATTTGCAATCATTACATGACCATGAGCAGGTTCTATGTTTTTGATTAAGCTATCATCACTAATCATGTGATGAGATGCACCAGAGTCAACAATCAATGGTTTTATGCCTCTAGCAAGATGAGTTCTAGGTGATTCATTTCTTAGTTTTAATGTCTCAATGATATCTATCAACCTATTCTCATTCCTAGGCATCATGTGAGCAGTATATGAGTAACCAAGAGTGTTTCCGAATGTACCAGACTCCTTAAGAGCTTTGATGATGGCATCTATGTCAGATTTGCGGATCACTTCATGCTCCAAACTCCTTGTGGCCGTGTAGTGAGTTGCCATTGCCTTGCCTGCGCTTTCACCCACTTGTGCACTTGAGCCCGCTCCAGAGGGACTGGCTTCACTTGCTTCAGTAGACAGGTTAGCTCTGGCTTCTCGATCCTTGTTGAACTTGGCCGGCTTGAGATGGGGATGAAGGATCCAGCACTGGCTCCTCTTGTGTCCCGGCTTCTTGCAGTGATCACAGTTGCCTCCAAACCTCCTCTCATCACCATACTTTCTCTCATCAGTCTTGTATGCTGCACGGTTAGCTTGCACTCCTTCCTCAGCCTTGTTGGCTAGAGCTAAGTCTCCCTTGCTTCCGAAGAGACCAAGGGACCCTTCCTCCTTCTGGAGCTGTGCACACACTTCCTCCATGGATGGAAGACTTGGCATCCTCAGCATGTGCTTGATCACATCGTTGAACGGAGGATCCAACGTCAACAGCAACCCAAACACCTGATCCTGCTCCCTCCTCTCCATGAGTAGCTCTTGATCAGCCGTGCTTGGCCTCAATGATTCAAGCTCAGACCACAAGGATCTATACTTGCCCAAATGCTTGGTGAACTCCTCTCCATCTTGTACCAGTGTGTTGATAGCTTTCTTGATCTCATACACACGGTTCAGATTGGTAACGTTCCCAAAAGTCTTTTGGAGTACCTCCCACAGGTGTTTTGGAGTCTCACAGTAGCTGTAGGCTTCCAAGAGGTGTTCTTCAAGTGATCCTTGTAGCACAGATAGCACCATCAAGTCATCTTGAATCCACTTCTTTCCATCAGCAACCGCGAGCTCTCTTCCACCTTCTTCCTCACTGGCCACTGGTGCTGGAGCTTCATCTGTGATGTGACCCCATAACCCTAGCCTCCCAATGGCTGTCTTCACAAGCCTAGACCACAACAGGTAGTTTCCCCCACCCTTGAGTGAAATCGGAACCGTGATAACCTTGTTTCCTCCCATCTTGATTTGCTTGAACTTTGTTTAGAATCTCACAAGAAAGGATGTTTATCTGAAGCTGAAGAACACAAGATCTCAATACCAAAGCCAACCTGGCTCTGATACCATATGATTTTAGAGAATAAGAAAGGTATTGAGTAGTTTAAGAGAGATTCAAGAGAGATTAGAGTGTTTAAGAGAAGGTGTATGAGATTATCATGATGAACTAGAGAGAGAGTCTCATAAACTCGTGTTATTCATTAATCAATCAGATTACAAGTTATATAGAAAGGGAGAGAGACACTAGGTTAAACATTAGGGAAAGCATAAGCATGTGGAGTCAAAGGGGAAGAGGAGCGTCCATTTGAAATGATCCAATGGGAGAGCTTACACGCTTTGGTATCTTGGCATCTAAGACCAAGATGCTGTTTGCTTTACAGCCTGGAACAGCTAGAGACGCGCTGGTCTTCTTCCCTCAACGTACTGATCAGGATAAGGCTGTAACAAGGTTAATCACTCACGGTAACTCCACTTGGGTAACTTCAGGATGATCCTCTTTCCCTAAGTGTACGGCCTCACTTGTACGGCCTTGGCTTGTACGGACATCCCTCATGTACTGATCCCTTATTCAGAACCCTTTCACCCCTTCATGCCTTCACCTTGATGTCTCTTCTCTCCTTTTATTTAACATAAGAGAGGAGAATTGGACAGGCTGTCACTGGCTGGAAAGGAGAAGAGTGCTTTAGCACTATTAGAAGCATGTGAGCAATCTCAGCCATGGGATTAACAGCCTGGCCTTTGACTACACATGCTTATCTTATCCCCTTAGATTGATTTCGAAAATGCTTCTTCCTTTTGTATATATCTTATGTAAACTCTTTCATAATTAATTAATGGAGTTTTGAGTCTCTCTCTCTAGTCTCTCTCTTGTTCTTAATCTCCAATCTCTTTAATTCTCAGATTAAACTTAACCACTCTTTAAATCACAAAATCTAATAGCTTCTTCGTCCTTCCAATCAAACCAGGATGAATCACTTTGTGAGAAGCTTGATTTGGATACATAAGGTGGTGGAGAATCATCAGGAAGTTGAATAAATCTCATAGGAGTTGGGATGAAGAAGTTATCCCACTTTCAAATCAGGTGATTCCAGTTTCTCAGTTTGGGAATAGCACAGCTTCTTCGTCCTTCCAATCAAACCAGGATGAATCACTTTGTGAGAAGCTTGATTTGGATACATAAAGTGGTGGAGAATCATCAGGAAGTTGAATAAATCTCATAGGAGTTGGGATGAAGAAGTTATCCCACTTTCAAATCAGAGGATTCCAGTTTCCCAGTTTGGGAATAGCACAGCTTCTTCGTCCTTCCAATCAAACCAGGATGAATCTCTTTGTGAGAAGCTTGATTTGGATACATAAAGTGGTGGAGAATCATCAGGAAGTTGAATAAACCTCATAGGAGTTGGGATGAAGAATTTATCCCACTTTCAAATCAGGTGATTCCAGTTTCCCAGTTTGGGAATAGCACAGCTTCTTCGTCCTTCCTATCAAACCAGGATGAATCACTTTGTGAGAATCTTGATTTGGATACATAAAGTGGTGGAGAATCACCAGGAAGTTGAATAAATCTCATAGGAGTTGGGATGAAGAAGTTATCCTACTTTCAAATCAGGGGATTCCAGTTTTCCAGTTTGGGAATAGCAAAGCTTCTTCGTCCTTCCAATCAAACCAGGATGAATCTCTTTGTGAGAAGCTTGATTTGGATACATAAAGTGGTGGAGAATCATCAGGAAGTTGAATAAACCTCATAGGAGTTGGGATGAAGAAGTTATCCCACTTTCAAATCAGGTGATTCCAGTTTCCCAGTTTGGGAATAGCACAGCTTCTTCGTCCTTCCAATCAAACCAGGATGAATCACTTTGTGAGAAGCTTGATTTGGATACATAAAGTGGTGGAGAATCATCAGGAAGTTGAATAAATCTCATAGGAGTTGGGATGAAGAAGTTATCCCACTTTCAAATCAGGTGATTCCAGTTTCCCAGTTTGGGAATAGCACAGCTTCTTCGTCCTTCCAATCAAACCAGGATGAATCACTTTGTGAGAAGCTTGATTTGGATACATAAAGTGGTGGAGAATCATCAGGAAGTTGAATAAACCTCATACGAGTTGGGATGAAGAAGTTATCCCACTTTCAAATCAGGTGATTTCAGTTTCCCAGTTTGGGAATAGCAAAGCTTCTTCGTCCTTCCAATCAAACCAGGATGAATCTCTTTGTGGATACATAAAGTGGTG
Organism: Brassica rapa; assembly: GCF_000309985.2. Classification (NCBI taxonomy): domain Eukaryota; kingdom Viridiplantae; phylum Streptophyta; class Magnoliopsida; order Brassicales; family Brassicaceae; genus Brassica; species Brassica rapa. Next base: position 66,647 of record NW_022610622.1, read on the forward strand.
GAGAATCATCAGGAAGTTGAATAAACCTCATAGGAGTTGGGATGAAGAATTTAAACCACTTTCAAATCAGGTGATTCCAGTTTCCCAGTTTGGGAATAGCACAGCTTCTTCGTCCTTCCAATCAAACCAGGATGAATCACTTTGTGAGAATCTTGATTTGGATACATAAAGTGGTGTAGAATCACCAGGAAGTTGAATAAATCTCATAGGAGTTGGGATGAAGAAGTTATCCTACTTTCAAATCAGGGGATTCCAGTTTTCCAGTTTGGGAATAGCAAAGCTTCTTCGTCCTTCCAATCAAACCAGGATGAATCTCTTTGTGAGAAGCTTGATTTGGATACATAAAGTGGTGGAGAATCATCAGGAAGTTGAATAAACCTCATAGGAGTTGGGATGAAGAAGTTATCCCACTTTCAAATCAGGTGATTCCAGTTTCCCAGTTTGGGAATAGCACAGCTTCTTCGTCCTTCCAATCAAACCAGGATGAATCACTTTGTGAGAATCTTGATTTGGATACATAAAGTGGTGGAGAATCATCAGGAAGTTGAATAAATCTCATAGGAGTTGGGATGAAGAAGTTATCCTACTTTCAAATCAGGTGATTCTTGTTTCCCAGTTTGGGAATAGCACAGCTTCTTCGTCCTTCCAATCAAACCAGGATGAATCACTTTGTGAGAAGCTTGACTTGGATACATAAAGTGGTGGAGAATCATCAGGAAGTTGAATAAACCTCATAGGAGTTGGGATGAAGAAGTTATCCCACTTTCAAATCAGGTGATTCCAGTTTCCCAGTTTGGGAATAGCACAGCTTCTTCGTCCTTCCAATCAAACCAGGATGAATCACTTTGTGAGAATCTTGATTTGGATACATAAAGTGGTGGAGAATCACCAGGAAGTTGAATAAATCTCATAGGAGTTGGGATGAAGAAGTTATCCCACTTTCAAATCAGGGGATTCCAGTTTTCCAGTTTGGGAATAGCAAAGCTTCTTCGTCCTTCCAATCAAACCAGGATGAATCTCTTTGTGAGAAGCTTGATTTGGATACATAAAGTGGTGGAGAATCATCAGGAAGTTGAATAAACCTCATAGGAGTTGGGATGAAGAAGTTATCCCACTTTCAAATCAGGTGATTCCAGTTTCCCAGTTTGGGAATAGCACAGCTTCTTCGTCCTTCCAATCAAACCAGGATGAATCACTTTGTGAGAAGCTTGATTTGGATACATAAAGTGGTGGAGAATCATCAGGAAGTTGAATAAATCTCATAGGAGTTGGGATGAAGAAGTTATCCCACTTTCAAATCAGGTGATTCTTGTTTCCCAGTTTGGGAATAGCACAGCTTCTTCGTCCTTCCAATCAAACCAGGATGAATCACTTTGTGAGAAGCTTGATTTGGATACATAAAGTGGTGGATAATCATCAGGAAGTTGAATAAATCTCATAGGAGTTGGGATGAAGAAGTTATCCCACTTTCAAATCAGGTGATTCCAGTTTCCCAGTTTGGGAATAGCACAGCTTCTTCGTCCTTCCAATCAAACCAGGATGAATCACTTTGTGAGAAGCTTGATTTGGATACATAAAGTGGTGGAGAATCATCAGGAAGTTGAATAAATCTCATAGGAGTTGGGATGAAGAAGTTATCCCACTTTCAAATCAGGTGATTCTTGTTTCCCAGTTTGGGAATAGCACAGCTTCTTCGTCCTTCCAATCAAACCAGGATGAATCACTTTGTGAGAAGCTTGATTTGGATACATAAAGTGGTGGAGAATCATCAGGAAGTTGAATAAACCTCATACGAGTTGGGATGAAGAAGTTATCCCACTTTCAAATCAGGTGATTTCAGTTTCCCAGTTTGGGAATAGCACAGCTTCTTCGTCGTTCCAATCAAACCAGGATGAATCTCTTTGTGGATACATAAAGTGGTGGAGAATCATCAGGAAGTTGAATAAACCTCATAGGAGTTGGGATGAAGAATTTAAACCACTTTCAAATCAGGTGATTCCAGTTTCCCAGTTTGGGAATAGCACAGCTTCTTCGTCCTTCCAATCAAACCAGGATGAATCACTTTGTGAGAATCTTGATTTGGATACATAAAGTGGTGTAGAATCACCAGGAAGTTGAATAAATCTCATAGGAGTTGGGATGAAGAAGTTATCCTACTTTCAAATCAGGGGATTCCAGTTTTCCAGTTTGGGAATAGCAAAGCTTCTTCGTCCTTCCAATCAAACCAGGATGAATCTCTTTGTGAGAAGCTTGATTTGGATACATAAAGTGGTGGAGAATCATCAGGAAGTTGAATAAACCTCATAGGAGTTGGGATGAAGAAGTTATCCCACTTTCAAATCAGGTGATTCCAGTTTCCCAGTTTGGGAATAGCACAGCTTCTTCGTCCTTCCAATCAAACCAGGATGAATCACTTTGTGAGAAGCTTGATTTGGATACATAAAGTGGTGGAGAATCATCAGGAAGTTGAATAAATCTCATAGGAGTTGGGATGAAGAAGTTATCCCACTTTCAAATCAGGTGATTCTTGTTTCCCAGTTTGGGAATAGCACAGCTTCTTCGTCCTTCCAATCAAACCAGGATGAATCACTTTGTGAGAAGCTTGATTTGGATACATAAAGTGGTGGAGAATCATCAGGAAGTTGAATAAACCTCATAGGAGTTGGGATGAAGAAGTTATCCCACTTTCGAATCAGGTGATTCCAGTTTTCCAGTTTGGGAATAGCACAGCTTCTTCCAATCAAACCAGGATGAATCACTTTGTGAGAATCTTGATTTGGATACATAAAGTGGTGGAGAATCACCAGGAAGTTGAATAAATCTCATAGGAGTTGGGATGAAGAAGTTATCCCACTTTCAAATCAGGGGATTCCAGTTTTCCAGTTTGGGAATAGCAAAGCTTCTTCGTCCTTCCAATCAAACCAGGATGAATCTCTTTGTGAGAAGCTTGATTTGGATACATAAAGTGGTGGAGAATCATCAGGAAGTTGAATAAACCTCATAGGAGTTGGGATGAAGAAGTTATCCCACTTTCAAATCAGGGGATTCCAGTTTTCCAGTTTGGGAATAGCAAAGCTTCTTCGTCCTTCCAATCAAACCAGGATGAATCTCTTTGTGGATACATAAAGTGGTGGAGAATCATCAGGAAGTTGAATAAACCTCATAGGAGTTGGGATGAAGAATTTAAACCACTTTCAAATTAGGTGATTCCAGTTTCCCAGTTTGGGAATAGCAAAGCTTCTTCGTCCTTCCAATCAAACCAGGATGAATCACTTTGTGAGAAGCTTGATTTGGTGAATAAACCTCATAGGAGTTGGGATGAAGAAGTTATCCCACTTTCAAATCAGGTGATTTCAGTTTCCCAGTTTGGGAATAGCACAGCTTCTTCGTCGTTCCAATCAAACCAGGATGAATCTCTTTGTGGATACATAAAGTGGTGGAGAATCATCAGGAAGTTGAATAAACCTCATAGGAGTTGGGATGAAGAATTTAAACCACTTTCAAATCAGGTGATTCCAGTTTCCCAGTTTGGGAATAGCACAGCTTCTTCGTCCTTCCAATCAAACCAGGATGAATCACTTTGTGAGAATCTTGATTTGGATACATAAAGTGGTGGAGAATCACCAGGAAGTTGAATAAATCTCATAGGAGTTGGGATGAAGAAGTTATCCCACTTTCAAATCAGGGGATTCCAGTTTTCCAGTTTGGGAATAGCAAAGCTTCTTCGTCCTTCCAATCAAAGCAAGATGAATCTCTTTGTGAGAAGCTTGATTTGGATACATAAAGTGGTGGAGAATCATCAGGAAGTTGAATAAACCTCATAGGAGTTGGGATGAAGAAGTTATCCCACTTTCAAATCAGGTGATTCTTGTTTCCCAGTTTGGGAATAGCACAGCTTCTTCGTCCTTCCAATCAAACCAGGATGAATCACTTTGTGAGAAGCTTGATTTGGATACATAAAGTGGTGGAGAATCATCAGGAAGTTGAATAAACCTCATAGGAGTTGGGATGAAGAAGTTATCCCACTTTCAAATCAGGTGATTTCAGTTTCCCAGTTTGGGAATAGCACAGCTTCTTCGTCCTTCCAATCAAACCAGGATGAATCTCTTTGTGGATACATAAAGTGGTGGAGAATCATCAGGAAGTTGAATAAACCTCATAGGAGTTGGGATGAAGAATTTAAACCACTTTCAAATCAGGTGATTCCAGTTTCCCAGTTTGGGAATAGCAAAGCTTCTTCGTCCTTCCAATCAAACCAGGATGAATCACTTTGTGAGAAGCTTGATTTGGATACATAAAGTGGTGGAGAATCATCAGGAAGTTGAATAAACCTCATAGGAGTTGGGATGAAGAAGTTATCCCACTTTCAAATCAGGTGATTTCAGTTTCCCAGTTTGGGAATAGCACAGCTTCTTCGTCGTTCCAATCAAACCAGGATGAATCTCTTTGTGGATACATAAAGTGGTGGAGAATCATCAGGAAGTTGAATAAACCTCATAGGAGTTGGGATGAAGAATTTAAGCCACTTTCAAATCAGGTGATTCCAGTTTCCCAGTTTGGGAATAGCACAGCTTCTTCGTCCTTCCAATCAAACCAGGATGAATCACTTTGTGAGAATCTTGATTTGGATACATAAAGTGGTGTAGAATCACCAGGAAGTTGAATAAATCTCATAGGAGTTGGGATGAAGAAGTTATCCTACTTTCAAATCAGGGGATTCCAGTTTTCCAGTTTGGGAATAGCAAAGCTTCTTCGTCCTTCCAATCAAACCAGGATGAATCTCTTTGTGAGAAGCTTGATTTGGATACATAAAGTGGTGGAGAATCATCAGGAAGTTGAATAAACCTCATAGGAGTTGGGATGAAGAAGTTATCCCACTTTCAAATCAGGTGATTCTAGTTTCCCAGTTTGGGAATAGCACAGCTTCTTCGTCCTTCCAATCAAACCAGGATGAATCACTTTGTGAGAAGCTTGATTTGGATACATAAAGTGGTGGAGAATCATCAGGAAGTTGAATAAATCTCATAGGAGTTGGGATGAAGAAGTTATCCCACTTTCAAATCAGGTGATTCTTGTTTCCCAGTTTGGGAATAGCACAGCTTCTTCGTCCTTCCAATCAAACCAGGATGAATCACTTTGTGAGAAGCTTGATTTGGATACATAAAGTGGTGGAGAATCATCAGGAAGTTGAATAAACCTCATAGGAGTTGGGATGAAGAAGTTATCCCACTTTCAAATCAGGTGATTCCAGTTTCCCAGTTTGGGAATAGCACAGCTTCTTCGTCCTTCCAATCAAACCAGGATGAATCACTTTGTGAGAATCTTGATTTGGATACATAAAGTGGTGGAGAATCACCAGGAAGTTGAATAAATCTCATAGGAGTTGGGATGAAGAAGTTATCCCACTTTCAAATCAGGGGATTCCAGTTTTCCAGTTTGGGAATAGCAAAGCTTCTTCGTCCTTCCAATCAAAGCAAGATGAATCTCTTTGTGAGAAGCTTGATTTGGATACATAAAGTGGTGGAGAATCATCAGGAAGTTGAATAAACCTCATAGGAGTTGGGATGAAGAATTTAAACCACTTTCAAATCAGGTGATTCCAGTTTCCCAGTTTGGGAATAGCACAGCTTCTTCGTCCTTCCAATCAAACCAGGATGAATCACTTTGTGAGAAGCTTGATTTGGATACATAAAGTGGTGGAGATTCATCAGGAAGTTGAATAAATCTCATAGGAGTTGGGATGAAGAAGTTATCCCACTTTCAAATCAGGTGATTCTTGTTTCCCAGTTTGGGAATAGCACAGCTTCTTCGTCCTTCCAATCAAACCAGGATGAATCACTTTGTGAGAAGCTTGATTTGGATACATAAAGTGGTGGAGAATCATCAGGAAGTTGAATAAACCTCATAGAAGTTGGGATGAAGAAGTTATCCCACTTTCAAATCAGGTGATTTCAGTTTCCCAGTTTGGGAATAGCACAGCTTCTTCGTCCTTCCAATCAAACCAGGATGAATCACTTTGTGAGAATCTTGATTTGGATACATAAAGTGGTGGAGAATCACCAGGAAGTTGAATAAATCTCATAGGAGTTGGGATGAAGAAGTTATCCCACTTTCAAATCAGGTGATTCTTGTTTCCCAGTTTGGGAATAGCACAGCTTCTTCGTCCTTCCAATCAAACCAGGATGAATCACTTTGTGAGAATCTTGATTTGGATACATAAAGTGGTGGAGAATCACCAGGAAGTTGAATAAATCTCATAGGAGTTGGGATGAAGAAGTTATCCCACTTTCAAATCAGGTGATTCCAGTTTCCCAGTTTGGGAATAGCACAGCTTCTTCGTCCTTCCAATCAAACCAGGATGAATCACTTTGTGAGAATCTTGATTTGGATACATAAAGTGGTGGAGAATCATCAGGAAGTTGAATAAATCTCATAGGAGTTGGGATGAAGAAGTTATCCTACTTTCAAATCAGGTGATTCTTGTTTCCCAGTTTGGGAATAGCACAGCTTCTTCGTCCTTCCAATCAAACCAGGATGAATCACTTTGTGAGAATCTTGATTTGGATACATAAAGTGGTGGAGAATCATCAGGAAGTTGAATAAATCTCATAGGAGTTGGGATGAAGAAGTTATCCTACTTTCAAATCAGGTGATTCTTGTTTCCCAGTTTGGGAATAGCACAGCTTCTTCGTCCTTCCAATCAAACCAGGATGAATCACTTTGTGAGAAGCTTGATTTGGATACATAAAGTGGTGGAGAATCATCAGGAAGTTGAATAAATCTCATAGGAGTTGGGATGAAGAAGTTATCCCACTTTCAAATCAGGTGATTCCAGTTTCCCAGTTTGGGAATAGCACAGCTTCTTCGTCCTTCCAATCAAACCAGGATGAATCACTTTGTGAGAATCTTGATTTGGATACATAAAGTGGTGGAGAATCACCAGGAAGTTGAATAAATCTCATAGGAGTTGGGATGAAGAAGTTATCCCACTTTCAAATCAGGGGATTCCAGTTTTCCAGTTTGGGAATAGCAAAGCTTCTTCGTCCTTCCAATCAAAGCAAGATGAATCTCTTTGTGAGAAGCTTGATTTGGATACATAAAGTGGTGGAGAATCATCAGGAAGTTGAATAAACCTCATAGGAGTTGGGATGAAGAATTTAAACCACTTTCAAATCAGGTGATTCCAGTTTCCCAGTTTGGGAATAGCAAAGCTTCTTCGTCCTTCCAATCAAACCAGGATGAATCACTTTGTGAGAAGCTTGATTTGGATACATAAAGTGGTGGAGAATCATCAGGAAGTTGAATAAACCTCATAGGAGTTGGGATGAAGAAGTTATCCCACTTTCAAATCAGGTGATTTCAGTTTCCCAGTTTGGGAATAGCACAGCTTCTTCGTCGTTCCAATCAAACCAGGATGAATCTCTTTGTGGATACATAAAGTGGTGGAGAATCATCAGGAAGTTGAATAAACCTCATAGGAGTTGGGATGAAGAATTTAAGCCACTTTCAAATCAGGTGATTCCAGTTTCCCAGTTTGGAATAGCACAGCTTCTTCGTCCTTCCAATCAAACCAGGATGAATCACTTTGTGAGAATCTTGATTTGGATACATAAAGTGGTGTAGAATCACCAGGAAGTTGAATAAATCTCATAGGAGTTGGGATGAAGAAGTTATCCTACTTTCAAATCAGGGGATTCCAGTTTTCCAGTTTGGGAATAGCAAAGCTTCTTCGTCCTTCCAATCAAACCAGGATGAATCTCTTTGTGAGAAGCTTGATTTGGATACATAAAGTGGTGGAGAATCATCAGGAAGTTGAATAAACCTCATAGGAGTTGGGATGAAGAAGTTATCCCACTTTCAAATCAGGTGATTCTAGTTTCCCAGTTTGGGAATAGCACAGCTTCTTCGTCCTTCCAATCAAACCAGGATGAATCACTTTGTGAGAATCTTGATTTGGATACATAAAGTGGTGGAGAATCATCAGGAAGTTGAATAAATCTCATAGGAGTTGGGATGAAGAAGTTATCCCACTTTCAAATCAGGTGATTCTTGTTTCCCAGTTTGGGAATAGCACAGCTTCTTCGTCCTTCCAATCAAACCAGGATGAATCACTTTGTGAGAAGCTTGATTTGGATACATAAAGTGGTGGAGAATCATCAGGAAGTTGAATAAACCTCATAGGAGTTGGGATGAAGAAGTTATCCCACTTTCAAATCAGGTGATTCCAGTTTCCCAGTTTGGGAATAGCACAGCTTCTTCCAATCAAACCAGGATGAATCACTTTGTGAGAATCTTGATTTGGATACATAAAGTGGTGGAGAATCACCAGGAAGTTGAATAAATCTCATAGGAGTTGGGATGAAGAAGTTATCCCACTTTCAAATCAGGTGATTCCAGTTTTCCAGTTTGGGAATAGCAAAGCTTCTTCGTCCTTCCAATCAAAGCAAGATGAATCTCTTTGTGAGAAGCTTGATTTGGATACATAAAGTGGTGGAGAATCATCAGGAAGTTGAATAAACCTCATAGGAGTTGGGATGAAGAAGTTATCCCACTTTCAAATCAGGTGATTCCAGTTTCCCAGTTTGGGAATAGCACAGCTTCTTCGTCCTTCCAATCAAACCAGGATGAATCACTTTGTGAGAAGCTTGATTTGGATACATAAAGTGGTGGAGAATCATCAGGAAGTTGAATAAATCTCATAGGAGTTGGGATGAAGAAGTTATCCCACTTTCAAATCAGGTGATTCTTGTTCCCAGTTTGGGAATAGCACAGCTTCTTCGTCCTTCCAATCAAACCAGGATGAATCACTTTGTGAGAATCTTGATTTGGATACATAAAGTGGTGGAGAATCATCAGGAAGTTGAATAAATCTCATAGGAGTTGGGATGAAGAAGTTATCCCACTTTCAAATCAGGTGATTAGTCTTTTTCCAGTTTGGGAATAGCACAGCTTCTTCGTCCTTCCAATCAAACCAGGATGAATCACTTTGTGAGAAGCTTGATTTGGATACATAAAGTGGTGGAGAATCATCAGGAAGTTGAATAAATCTCATAGGAGTTGGGATGAAGAAGTTATCCCACTTTCAAATCAGGTGATTCCAGTTTCCCAGTTTGGGAATAGCACAGCTTCTTCGTCCTTCCAATCAAACCAGGATGAATCACTTTGTGAGAAGCTTGATTTGGATACATAAAGTGGTGGAGAATCACCAGGAAGTTGAATAAATCTCATAGGAGTTGGGATGAAGAAGTTATCCCACTTTCAAATCAGGGATTCCAGTTTCCCAGTTTGGGAATAGCACAGCTTCTTCGTCCTTCCAATCAAACCAGATGAATCTCTTTGTGAGAAGCTTGATTTGGATACATAAAGTGGTGGAGAATCATCAGGAAGTTGAATAAACTCATAGGAGTTGGGATGAAGAAGTTATCCCACTTTCAAATCAGGTGATTCCAGTTTCCCAGTTTGGGAATAGCACAGCTTCTTCGTCCTTCCAATCAAACCAGGATGAATCACTTTGTGAGAAGCTTGATTTGGATACATAAAGTGGTGGAGAATCATCAGGAAGTTGAATAAACCTCATAGGAGTTGGGATGAAGAAGTTATCCCACTTTCAAATCAGGTGATTCAGTTTCCCAGTTTGGGAATAGCACAGCTTCTTCGTCGTTCCAATCAAACCAGGATGAATCTCTTTGTGATACATAAAGTGGTGGAGAATCATCAGGAAGTTGAATAAACCTCATAGGAGTTGGGATGAAGAATTTATCCCACTTTCAAATCACGTGATTCCAGTTTCCCAGTTTGGGAATAGCAAAGCTTCTTCGTCCTTCCAATCAAACCAGGATGAATCACTTTGTGAGAAGCTTGATTTGGATACATAAAGTGGTGGAGAATCATCAGGAAGTTGAATAAACCTCATAGGAGTTGGGATGAAGAAGTTATCCCACTTTCAAATCAGGGGTTCCAGTTTTCCAGTTTGGGAATAGCAAAGCTTCTTCGTCCTTCCAATCAAACCAGGATGAATCACTTTGTGAGAAGCTTGATTTGGATACATAAAGTGGTGGAGAATCATCAGGAAGTTGAATAAACCTCATAGGAGTTGGGATGAAGAAGTTATCCCACTTTCAAATCAGGTGATTCTAGTTTCCCAGTTTGGGAATAGCACAGCTTCTTCGTCCTTCCAATCAAACCAGGATGAATCACTTTGTGAGAAGCTTGATTTGGATACATAAAGTGGTGGAGAATCATCAGGAAGTTGAATAAATCTCATAGGAGTTGGGATGAAGAAGTTATCCCACTTTCAAATCAGGTGATTCTAGTTTCCCAGTTTGGGAATAGCACAGCTTCTTCGTCTTCTTCCAATCAAACCAGGATGAATCACTTTGTGAGAAGCTTGATTTGGATACATAAAGTGGTGGAGAATCATCAGGAAGTTGAATAAATCTCATAGGAGTTGGGATGAAGAAGTTATCCCACTTTCAAATCAGGTGATTCCAGTTTCCCAGTTTGGGAATAGCACAGCTTCTTCCAGCAAACCAGGATGAATCACTTTGTGAGAATCTTGATTTGGATACATAAAGTGGTGGAGAATCACCAGGAAGTTGAATAAATCTCATAGGAGTTGGGATGAAGAAGTTATCCCACTTTCAAATCAGGGGATTCCAGTTTTTCCCAGTTTGGAATAGCAAAGCTTCTTCGTCCTTCCAATCAAACCAGATGAATCTCTTTGTGAGAAGCTTGATTTGGATACATAAAGTGGTGGAGAATCACCAGGAAGTTGAATAAAATCTCATAGGAGTTGGGATGAAGAATTTATCCCACTTTCAAATCAGGTGGATTCCAGTTTCCCAGTTTTGGGAATAGCACAGCTTCTTCGTCCTTCCAATCAAACCAGGATGAATCACTTTGTGAGAAGCTGATTTGGATACATAAAGTTGGTGGAGATCATCAGGAAGTTGAATAAACCTCATAGGAGTGGGATGAAGAAGTTATCCACTTTCAAATCAGGTGATTTCAGTTTCCCAGTTTGGGAATAGCACAGCTTCTTCGTCGTTCCAATCAAACCAGGATGAATCTCTTTGTGGATACATAAAGTGGTGGAGAATCACCAGGAAGTTGAATACCTCATATAGGAGTTGGATGAAGAAGTTATCCCACTTTCAAATCAGGTGATTCCAGTTTCCCAGTTTGGGAATAGCACAGCTTCTTCGTCCTTCAATCAAACCAGGATGAATCACTTTGTGAGAAGCTTGATTTGGATACATAAAGTGGTGGAGAATCACCAGGAAGTTGAATAAATCTCATAGGAGTTGGGATGAAGAAGTTATCCCACTTTCAGGGATTCCAGTTTTCCAGTTTGGGAATAGCAAAGCTTCTTCGTCCTTCCAATCAAACCAGATGAATCTCTTTGTGAGAAGCTTGATTTGGATACATAAAGTGGTGGAGAATCATCAGGAAGTTGAATAAACCTCATAGGAGTTGGGATGAAGAAGTTATCCCACTTTCAAATCAGGTGATTCTAGTTTCCCAGTTTGGGAATAGCACAGCTTCTTCGTCCTTCCAATCAAACCAGGATGAATCACTTTGTGAGAAGCTTGATTTGGATACATAAAGTGGTGGAGAATCATCAGGAAGTTGAATAAATCTCATAGGAGTTGGGATGAAGAAGTTATCCCACTTTCAAATCAGGTGATTCTTGTTTCCCAGTTTGGAATAGCACAGCTTCTTCGTCCTTCCAATCAAACCAGGATGAATCACTTGTGAGAAGCTTGATTTGGATACATAAAGTGGTGGAGAATCATCAGGAAGTTGAATAACCTCATAGGAGTTGGGATGAAGAAGTTATCCCACTTTCAAATCAGGTGATTCCAGTTTCCCAGTTTGGGAATAGCACAGCTTCTTCGTCCTTCCAATCAAACCAGGATGAATCACTTTGTGAGAATCTTGATTTGGATACATAAAGTGGTGGAGAATCACCAGGAAGTTGAATAAATCTCATAGGAGTTGGGATGAAGAAGTTATCCCACTTTCAATCAGGGGATTCAGTTTTTCCCAGTTTGGGAATAGCAAGCTTCTTCGTCCTTCCAATCAAACAAGATGAATCTCTTTGTGAGAAGCTTGATTTGGATACATAAAGTGGTGGAGAATCATCAGGAAGTTGAATAAACTCATAGGAGTTGGGATGAAGAATTTAAACCACTTTCAAATCAGGTGATTCCAGTTTCCCAGTTTGGGAATAGCACAGCTTCTTCGTCCTTCCAATCAAACCAGGATGAATCACTTTGTGAGAAGCTTGATTTGGATACATAAAGTGGTGGAGAATCATCAGGAAGTGAATAAATCTCATAGGAGTTGGGATGAAGAAGTTATCCCACTTTCAAATCAGGTGATTCTTGTTTCCCAGTTTGGGATAGCACAGCTTCTTCGTCCTTCCAATCAAACCAGGATGAATCATTTGTGAGAAGCTTGATTTGGATACATAAAGTGGTGGAGAATCATCAGGAAGTTGAATAAACCTCATAGGAGTTGGGATGAAGAAGTTATCCCACTTTCAAATCAGGTGATTTCAGTTTCCCAGTTTGGGAATAGCACAGCTTCTTCGTCTTCCAATCAAACCAGGAGAATCACTTGTGAGAATCTTGATTTGGATACATAAAGTGGTGGAATCACCAGGAAGTTGAATAAATCTCATAGGAGTTGGGATGAAGAAGTTATCCACTTTCAAATCAGGTGATTCTTGTTTCCCAGTTTGGGAATAGCACAGCTTCTTCGTCCTTCCAATCAAACCAGGATGAATCACTTGTGAGAATCTTGATTTGGATACATAAAGTGGTGGAGAATCACCAGGAAGTTGAATAAATCTCATAGGAGTTGGGATGAAGAAGTTATCCCACTTTCAAATCAGGTGATTCCAGTTTCCCAGTTTGGGAATAACAGCAGCTCTTCGTCCTTCCAATCAAACCAGGATGAATCACTTTGTGAGAATTTGATTTGGATACATAAAGTGGTGGAGAATCATCAGGAAGTTGAATAAATCTCATAGGAGTTGGGATGAAGAAGTTATCCCTACTCAAAATCAGGTGATTCCAGTTTCCCAGTTTGTTTGGGAATAGCACAGCTTCTTCGTTTCCAATCAAACAGGATGAATCACTTTGTGAGAAGCTTGATTTGGATACATAAAGTGGTGGAGAATCACCAGGAAGTTGAATAAATCTCATAGGAGTTGGGATGAAGAGTTATCCCACTTTCAAATCAGGGGATTCCAGTTTTCCCCAGTTTGGGAATAGCAAAGCTTCTTCGTCTTCCAATCAAACCAGGATGAATCTTTTGTGAGAAGCTTGATTTGGATACATAAAGTGGTGGAGAATCATCAGGAATTGAATAAACTCATAGGAGTTGGGATGAAGAAGTTATCCCACTTTCAAATCAGGTGATTCTAGTTTCCCAGTTGGGAATAGCAACAGCTTCTTCGTCCTTCCAATCAAACCAGGATGAATCACTTTGTGAGAAGCTTGATTTGATACATAAAGTGGTGGAGAATCATCAGGAAGTTGAATAAATCTCATAGGAGTTGGGATGAAGAAGTTATCCACTTTCAAATCAGGTGATTCTTGTTTCCAGTTGGGAATAGCACAGCTTCTTCGTTCCAATCAAACCAGGATGAATCACTTTGTGAGAAGCTTGATTTGGATACATAAAGTGGTGGAGAATCATCAGGAAGTTGAATAACCTCATAGGAGTTGGATGAAGAAGTTATCCACTTTCAAATCAGGTGATTCCAGTTTCCCAGTTTGGGAATAGCACAGCTTCTTCGTCCTTCCAATCAAACCAGGATGAATCACTTTGTGAGAAGCTTGATTTGGAACATAAAGTGGTGGAGATCACCAGGAAGTTGAATAAATCTCATAGGAGTTGGGATGAAGAAGTTATCCCACTTTCAAATCAGGTGATTCCAGTTTTCCCAGTTTGGGAATAGCACAGCTTCTTCGTCCTTTCCAATCAAACCAGGATGAATCTCTTTGTGAGAAGCTTGATTTGGATACATAAAGTGGTGGAGAATCACCAGGAAGTTGAATAAATCTCATAGGAGTTGGGATGAAGAAGTTATCCCACTTTCAAATCAGGTGATTCCAGTTTCCCAGTTTGGGAATAGCACAGTTTCTTCGTCGTTCCTTCCAATCAAACCAGGATGAATCTCTTTGTGAGAGCTTGATTTGGATACATAAAGTGGTGGAGAATCATCAGGAAGTTGAATAAATCTCATAGGAGTTGGGATGAAGAAGTTATCCACTTTCAATCAGGTGATTCCAGTTTCCCAGTTTGGGAATAGCACAGCTTCTTCGTCCTTCCAATCAAACCAGGATGAATCACTTTGTGAGAAGCTTGATTTGGATACATAAAGTGGTGGAGAATCACCAGGAAGTTGAATAAATCTCATAGGAGTTGGGATGAAGAAGTTATCCCACTTTCAAATCAGGTGATTCCAGTTTCCCAGTTTGGGAATAGCAGCACAGCTTCTTCGTCCTTTCCAATCAAACCAGGATGAATCACTTTGTGAGAAGCTTGATTTGGATACATAAAGTGGTGGAGAATCACAGGAAGTTGAATAAATCTCATAGGAGTTGGATGAAGAAGTTATCCCACTTTCAAATCAGGTGATTCCAGTTTCCCAGTTTGGGAATAGCACAGCTTCTTCGTCGTCCTTCCAATCAAACCAGGATGAATCACTTTGTGAGAAGCTTGATTTGGATACATAAAGTGGTGGAGAATCATCCGGAAGTTGAATAAATCTCATAGGAGTTGGGATGAAGAAGTTATCCCCTTTCAAATCAGGTGATTCCAGTTTCCCAGTTTGGGAATAGCACAGCTTCTTCGTCCTTCCAATCAAACCAGGATGAATCACTTTGTGAGAAGCTTGATTTGGATACATAAAGTGGTGGAGAATCACCAGGAAGTTGAATAAATCTCATAGGAGTTGGGATGAAGAAGTTATCCCACTTTCAAATCAGGTGATCCCAGTTTTCCAGTTTGGGAAGACAAAGCTTCTTCGTCCTTCCAATCAACCAGGATGAATCACTTTGTGAGAAGCTTGATTGGATACATAAAGTGGTGGAGAATCACCAGGAATTTGAATAAATCTCATAGGAGTTGGGATGAAGAAGTTATCCCACTTTCAAATCAGGTGATTCCAGTTTCCCAGTTTGGGAATAGCACAGCTTCTTCTTCGTCCTTCCAATCAAACCAGGATGAATCACTTTGTGAGAAGCTTGATTTGGATACATAAAGTGGTGGAGAATCATCAGGAAGTTGAATAAATCTCATAGGAGTTGGGATGAAAGTTATCCCACTTTCAAATCAGGTGATTCCAGTTTCCCAGTTTGGGAATAGCACAGCTTCTTCGTCCTTCCAATCAAACCAGGATGAACTTTGTGAGAAGCTTGATTTGGATACATAAAGTGGTGGAGAATCATCAGGAAGTTGAATAAATCTCATAGGAGTTGGGATGAAGAAGTTATCCCACTTTCAAATCAGGTGATTCCAGTTTTTCCCAGTTTGGGAAAGAGCACAGCTTCTTCCAATCAAACCAGGATGAATCACTTTGTGAGAAGCTTGATTTGGGATACATAAAGTGGTGGAGAATCACAGGAAGTTGAATAAATCTCATAGGAGTTGGGATGAAAAAGTTATCCCACTTTCAAATCAGGTGATTCCAGTTTTGTTTCCAGTTTGGGAATAGCACAGCTTCTTCTTCTTCTTCGTCCTTCCAATCAAACCAGGATGAATCTCTTTGTGAGAAGCTTGATTTGGATACATAAAGTGGTGGAGAATCATCAGGAAGTTGAATAAATCTCATAGGAGTTGGAAGAAGAATTATCCCACTTTCAAATCAGGTGATTCCAGTTTCCCAGTTTGGAATAGCACAGCTTCTTCGTCCTTCCAATCAAACCAGGATGAATCACTTTGTGAGAAGCTTGATTTGGATACATAAAGTGGTGGAGAATCACCAGGAAGTTGAATAAATCTCATAGGAGTTGGATGAAGAAGTTATCCCACTTCAAATCAGGTGATTCCAGTTTCCCAGTTTGGGAATAGCAAAGCTTCTTCGTCTTCCAATCAAACCAGGATGAATCTCTTTGTGAGAAGCTTGATTTGGATACATAAAGTGGTGGAGAATCAATCAGGAAGTTGAATAAACTCATAGGAGTTGGGATGAAAGAAGTTATCCCACTTTCAAATCAGGTGATTCCAGTTTCCCAGTTTGGGAATAGCACAGCTTCTTCGTCCTTCCAATCAAACCAGGATGAATCACTTTGTGAAATCTTGATTTGGATACATAAAGTGGTGGAGAATCACCAGGAAGTTGAATAAATCTCATAGGAGTTGGGATGAAGAAGTTATCCCACTTTCAAATCAGGTGATTCCAGTTTCCCATTTGGGAATAGCACAGCTTCTTCGTTCTTTCCAATCAAACCAGGATGAATCACTTTGTGAGAGCTTGATTTGGATACATAAAGTGGGGAGAATCATCAGGAAGTTGAATAAACCTCATAGGAGTTGGGATGAAGAAGTTATCCCACTTTCAAATCAGTGATTCCAGTTTCCCATTTGGGAATAGCACAGCTTCTTCGTCTTCCAATCAAACAGGATGAATCACTTTGTGAGAAGCTTGATTTGGATACATAAGTGGTGGAGAATCACCAGGAAGTGAATAAATCTCATAGGAGTTGGGATGAAGAAGTTATCCCACTTTCAAATCAGGTGATTCCAGTTTCCCAGTTTGGGAATAGCACAGCTTCTTCGTCCTTCCAATCAAACCAGGATGAATCACTTTGTGAGAAGCTTGATTTGGATACATAAAGTGGTGGAGAATTCCAGGAAGTTGAATAATCTCATAGGAGTTGGGATGAAGAAGTTATCCAACTTTCAAATCAGGGATTCCAGTTTCCCAGTTTGGGAATAGCACAGCTTCTTCGTCTTCCAATCAAACCAGGATGAATCCTTTGTGAGAAGCTTGATTTGGATACATAAAGTGGTGGAGAATCACCAGAAGTTGAATAAATCTCATAGGAGTTGGGATGAAGAAGTTATCCCACTTTCAAATCAGGGGATTCCAGTTTCCCAGTTTGGGAATAGCAAAGCTTCTTCGTCCTTCAAATCAAACCAAGATGAAATCTCTTTGTGAGAAGCTTGATTTGGATACATAAAGTGGTGGAGAATCATCAGGAAGTTGAATAAATCTCATAGGAGTTGGGATGAAGAATGTAAAACCACTTTCAAATCAGTGATTCCATTTCCCAGTTTGGGAATAGCCACAGCTTCTTCGTCCTCCAATCAAACCAGGATGAATCACTTTGTGAGAATCTTGATTTGGGTGGGATCCTGTTGATCAAATAACAAGCAGTAGCCACAGCATCACTCCAAAACCTCTTTGGAACATTTTGCTTGGAACATCAGTGACCTAGCAACTCCATCAAGTGTCGGTTCTTTCTCTCAGCACCCCATTCTGTTGTGGAGTATAAGGACAGCTTGTTTGATGCAGGATCCCATGATGCTCTAGATGACTCTTGAACGCATAGCTTGTGTACTCCCCTCCATTATCTGATCTAAAAATTTTAATCTTGGCATTATAATGGTTAGTCACATAAGCTTGAAAGTTCTTAATGCATCTATTACTCTATCTTTTGATGGGATTAAGTTAACCAGGTGTATTTGGATTTTTCATCAATGAATGTGACAAAGTATTTATGATTGTCTCTAGATATGCAAGGTGCAGTCCACACATCCATGAATAAGATCAAAGCACTTATCATAAACACTAGTAGAGTTTGGAAATACAGTTTTACAATGCTTGCCTAAGATGCAAGCTTCACAATCCTTATTCTCAAATAAACACACCTGGTAACATCAAGTTCAAAGCTCTACCATGAGGATGTCCTAATCTAGCATGCCACAAAGCATTTTTATTTAAACTAGAAGCAGTAAACGAGCAATTGTAATTGGAAACAGGATCAAGTTCTTCAAGCAAGTACAACTCTCCTTTAGTGATTCCTTTTCCAATCAAGTGGCTGCTCTCAATATCCTGAAACTTCACATCATTAGGACTGAATATAACATTGCAATTCAATCAGTTGTGCATTTCTTAACAGATAGCAAGTTAGATGTAAATCCAGGCATGTAGAAAGCTCTAGTGTTCTTATCAAACAACTTCAATTTCCTATTCCTCTAATAGGGATCTTGTCCCCATTTACAATCATGACATGTCCACTAGTTGGTTCTATATCCTTAATCAGATTTGTATCACTAATCATGTGATGAGATGCACCAGAATCAACAATTAATGGCTTAGTTACATTGCTAGCATTATGACACAGGTTCAAAGGTGATCTAAATGCATTTAGTTCATGATTCATCCTAGCATTTCTAGCAAAGGTGTACTCATATCTAGCCTGTTCATTGCTTTCAACTCTATCCATCCTAGCAATATCAGTAACATAAGGAGAGGTTTCTATAGTCTTAGCTATCATGGATGCACCAAAGGAGTACCTAGTGTTACCATTCTCCTTGAGCATTTTGATGAGAGCATCCAATCTGGATCTCCTGATGAAGTCTGATCATTCCACGGATGTTAGGAGCTCCTGAGTATGTCACCAGTGCCTTCTTAGCTATCATGGATGCACCAAAGTGTTGAAGCATACATGATCCAAGAGAGCTTGGTGGTTATTCTAGAAGAGGAAGCAACCTGTTGAGAAGTATGATGAAGGATGAAGAAGCAATGTCCAAGGCGGCTTCAAGTGTTGAGGTGATTGGAGAGTGGCTGAAGCAGCCTCATGTAGCTCAAGCAACAAGGTGGCAACTCTAGAAAAGAAAAGCAGCCAAGACTCAGTAAGAGAAGTTTGTATCTCCAAGAAGAGGCTGATCGGTGTGTCCGAGCACTTCAACCTAACAAGAGGTTAGGTGAAAGGGGAGAGACCAAGATTAGGCAGTAAGGAGAGTACAAGGCGTGGGGTGATTGTAGAGGCCATGATCCAGAGTCTTTGTGTCCCTTACATTGTTGGTAAGGCACAAAGACTCACTGGCCAATCCCTAGGCCTTGGAGACTTTACTCTTTTTCCCTCATCAAGGTTTTGTCCCAAAGGGTTTTCCTTGGTGAGGTTTTTAATGAGGAAGTTCTTCAAGGTTCCAAGCTTGACTAAGGATCTCCTATAGTCAAGCTTGAGGGGGAGTGTTAACTTGAAGAGAAGAAATGGAGAAACTAAAGGTGTTGAGTTGAGTTGGGGCTTGTGCAAAAGATAGGGCAAGGTGTCCCAGAAGTGTCCTGATGGATGTGCAAATTTAGGGACAAGTCTAGAGAGACTTAGAAGTGTATTTGGAGCAATGGGCGAGTGTGCAAAGATAGGGCGAGGCAGTATGTGACGTGTACGGACTGTACGGATCCGTACGGACCAGGGCGACCAGATTTGCATAACTCGCCATTTGAGAAGTTTTGGAGTTGGTGCAAAAATAGGTGAGGCTGACGTCCCGGGAAAGCTTGTGCAATGTCTGGGCAAGGTTTTGGGAGTTAAAAAGTGGTCCTAGTCTTGTGGATAAGGTTCTGATCAGATGGCATCAAAGGAGAATCAAGAGATGGCCATTGCAGTGTGATTGGCTACTTTAGTCTTGGGACAGGCTGGCCTTGGCTGTAAAGACAAGGAGAGCCACACCATGAACCTGGACTGATCTGTGGACAGATTAGAGAGGAGCCTAAGGAGAGCCAATCATCATCCAGGGCCTTCCCCATTTTTGAATTAAACCAATCAGGCTTCATCTCCTCTTAACCAATCAGCTTTAACTCTCAGATTGCAACAAGACCAGCTCATCTACACCATCCATTCCTCTTAAGTTATTTACAGCCATTAGATATAGGTTTATGATGTCTCAGATTGTAAAAGCCTATATAAACAGATGTATGAGGCAATTTGTAACTCTTAAGAGAGTTAGGGGGGATTCCCCTTCTCCTTCATAATAGAAAGTGTTCTTAGATCAGAATCCCTTAATCTCTCCCTTTCTTAGTCTCTAATCTTTTAATCTCTCAAAGTCTTTTGTTTCTGATCTGAGTTAACACTTGATCACTCATAAACACTTCCACTAATCTATCTCTCTCTAAATCGCCTACAAACTCTCTCTCTGCCCTATTGGGATTCACACAAACACACAGCCTGAGATCTCTGAAAATCTCATATGGTATCAGAGCCAGGTTCATCTGAATCTGGTTCTTAGCTTCCGCAAAGCTCACATGCTCCTCTCATGTCGTTTTGAAACCAAGAAGAAGCTTAGATGATCCAGCCGGCTGTTCAACATCTCAAGTGGAAGATGGGTTCATCCCTGGTGTCCAGAAGCTGTATGTGGTCGTTTCTCACCCTCTCATGACGCCCATGAAGAAAGAAGGCTCTTGGAAACAAGGCAGGAAGTGGTCTGATCAACCAAGCTTCAAAGCTTTATCCAAGCTGTTTCTTATTCACTGTCCAAGAAGAAAGGTGATAGCTTTCATCTGGTACTGGTGTGGCGAGTGTAACATGAAGAAAGGTGGGGTCTTTGACATGGAGAGTTCAAGAGAAAGGTCCTTGGAAGAAGGAGAAGTTAGGGTCGACACCAACAGCTCACTGTCTTGCCATGTTCTATGGAGTTTCAAGGAACTAACACTAGTTCCTTGGCTGTAAGAAACCTCTCTCTCTTGTTTAAAACTTGTGTATGTGAACTGAATAATGTATTAAACAGGTTGTGATGTTGTGATGTGATTGATAACCTGAGGATGTGTTTAAAGATTTCTAGATATGAAATGTTTAGAATCTGTCCCAGGATGCTTAAAAAGAGTTGTTTGGTGACTGAGAATTGTTGCTTGAATCTGGTTCATAATGAATGTATGTTAGGGAGTTAGTAGTATTGTCTAAACCTGATTGCTTTCATGAATTGAAACCGAGCTTAAAGTGGAGTGTAGAGTGTTGTTGCTGCCTTAGGTTGATGCACTTTGATTCAAGTCTAAGATGCAGTTAAGGCAGAAGTTAAAAATGCCTAAGTAGCTTGCATAAATCTGGAAAAGAAAGTGCTTGTGCTTAGAGAGTTTGCTTGCAAAGATTAGAACTTGAAAATGACTTGTTTAATCTGTTGCAATGCTTGTGATATTGGGAATCAAACTTGATGATTAATCAAGAATTGATCCCAATACTATTGTGTCTTATCTTTGCTGGAGTTTGAGTGATGTTTCAGGCATACTAGAGGTGTTCTTGGTTCACCATCCATCCGAGTTGAAAGAGGAAGACTTTGTCCATTGTGTGGAGCAATGGAGAGTTGAGAAAGAAGTGGTGATGCGCCACTGGTGTGAAGTCTCACTGAAGCTCACTTGCAAGCTTGGACCTATACTCAATCCAAGCTTGAGGAGGGGAGTTTAGTGAGCTTCCAAGCGATCCAAGAAGTCCATTGCAAGCATCTGAAGAAGGAGCCATCCGGGCTTAGGCTGTGGCGAGTCTATTCAAGAGAGTACTCAAACTAAGACAGAGTACTCTTGGCTGTGAGAAGATGAAGGCTACTCTATCAAGGCGGCTTCAAGAGTGAGGTGATTGGAGAGATAGCTGAAGCTTCCACAAGCATTCCATCAAGATGGTGAGATCAGAGGAGAGGCTGCAATGGTGTGTGTGTGAGGATCATGAAGCAATCCATTCAAGCTTGTTCCTGTGAGAGTCACAAGCTTGAGGGGGAGTGTTGAAGCATACATGATCCAAGAGAGCTTGGTGGTTATTCTAGAAGAGGAAGCAACCTGTTGAGAAGTATGATGAAGGATGAAGAAGCAATGTCCAAGGCGGCTTCAAGTGTTGAGGTGATTGGAGAGTGGCTGAAGCATCCTCATGTAGCTCAAGCAACAAGGTGGCAACTCTAGAAGAAGAAGAAGCAGCCAAGACTCAGTAAGAGAAGTTGTATCTCCAAGAAGAGGCTGATCTGGTGTGTCCGAGCACTTCAACCTAACAAGAGGTTAGGTGAAAGGGGGAGAGACCAAGATTAGGCAGTAAGGAGAGTACAAGGCGTGGGGTGATTGTAGAGGCCATGATCCAGAGTCTTTGTGTCCCTTACATTGTTGGTAAGGCACAAAGACTCACTGGCCAATCCCTAGGCCTTGGAGACTTTACTCTTTTTCCCTCATCAAGGTTTTGTCCCAAAGGGTTTTCCTTGGTGAGGTTTTTAATGAGGAAGTTCTTCAAGGTTCCAAGCTTGACTAAGGATCTCCTATAGTCAAGCTTGAGGGGGAGTGTTAACTTGAAGAGAAGAAATGGAGAAACTAAAGGTGTTGAGTTGAGTTGGGGCTTGTGCAAAAGATAGGGCAAGGTGTCCAGAAGTGTCCTGATGGATGTGCAAAGTTAGGGACAAGTCTAGGAGAGACTTAGAAGTGTATTTGGGAGCAAATGGGCGAGTGTGCAAAGATAGGGCGAGGCAGTATGGACGTGTACGGACTGTACGGATCCGTACGGACCAGGGCGACCCAGATTTGCATAACTCGGCCATTTGAGAAGTTTTGGAGTTGGTGCAAAAATAGGGTGAGGCTGACGTCCCGGGAAAGCTTGTGCAATGTCTGGGCAAGGTTTGGGAGTTATAAAAGTGGTCCTAGTCTTGTGGATAAGGTTCTGATCAGATGGCATCAAAGGAGAATCAAGAAGATGCCATTGCAGTGTGATTGGCTACTTTAGTCTTGGGACAGGCTGGCCTTGGCTGTAAAGACAAGGAGAGCCACGACCATGAACCTGGACTGATCTGTGGACAGATTAGGAGGAGCCTAAGGAGAGCCAATCATCATCCAGCCTTCCCCATTTTGAATTAAACCAATCAGGCTTCATCTCCTCTTAACCAATCAGCTTTAACTACTCAGATTGCAACAAGACCAGCTCATCTACACCATCCATTCCTCTTAAGTTATTTACAGCCATTAGATATAGGTTTATGATGTCTCAGATTGTAAAAGCCTATATAAACAGATGTATGAGGCAATTTGTAACTCTTAAGAGAGTTAGGGGGATTTCCCCTTCTCCTTCATAATATAAAAGTGTTCTTAGATCAGAATCCCTTAATCTCTCCCTTTCTTAGTCTCTAATCTTTTAATCTCTCAAAGTCTTTTGTTTCTGATCTGAGTTAACACTTGATCACTCATAAACACTTCCACTAATCTATCTCTCTCTAAATCGCCTACAAACTCTCTCTCTGCCCTATTGGGATTCACACAAACACACAGCCTGAGATCTCTGAAAATCTCATACAAAGGAGTACCCATGAGTGTTACCATTCTCCTTGAGCATTTTGATGAGAGCATCCATCTCGGATCTCCTGATGAAGTCCTGATCATTGCCACGGATGTTAGGAGCTCCTGAGTATGTCACCAGTGCCTTGCCATCACCCTCACGCCTCTCTCCTTCTGCTCCACGGCTAGATGATCCGGCTCCACTTGTTCCTTCAGAAGCATGAGCTTTGGCCTCCCTCTCCTTCATGAACTTCGCTGGCTTCAGGTGAGGATGTAGTATCCAGCATTGGCTCTTCTTGTGTCCATGCTTCTTGCAGTGATCACAATTGCCATTGAACTTCCTATCTTCATACTTGCCGTGTGCTGCTCTGTTGGCTTGTGGTATCTCCTCATGATCAGTTTGCGCAGCATTGGCTAGGGACAAGTCTCCTTTACCACCAAACAAGCCAATGGAGCCTTGCTCCTTTTGTATCTGAGCACACGCATCCTCCAAGTCAGGAAGCTTATCAGCCCTCAACATATGCTGAATCAACCCACTGTAGCTTGGATTCAATGTCAGCAACAACCCAAAGACCTTGTCTTGCTCTCTTCTTTCATTCAGCAGCTCCGGATCAGTTGTGCTCGGCCTCAGCATCTCCAGCTCTGACCAGAGTGTCCGGAACCTCCCCAAATGCTTAGTAAACTCCATGTCCTCCTGAGTTAGATCATTCAAAGCTTTCTTCACTTCAAAGACCCGGCTGAGGTTAGAGGTGTTTCCATACACCTTCTTCAACGTTTCCCACAGCTCCTTGGCTGTCTCACAGTAGCTGTAAGCATCAAGAATGGCTGGCTCCAATGAGCTATGAAGAGCAGACATCACCATCATGTCCTCTTGTTGCCACTTCTCAGCTTCAGCTTCCGAGACACTCTCCGTGTCTCCTTCTTGAGTAATGAGTTTTGGAGCCTCACCAGATGTGATGTGCTTCCATAAACCCTTACTTCCCACAGCAGTCTTCACCATCCTAGACCATACTAGGTAGTTACTTCCCTTGAAAGTCACAGCAACCTTCATCTTGGAACCACTCTCCATCTTAAGCGGCTTCACTTCAATAACTTGTAACAGACTTGATCTTGATACTCAGAACTACACCACCAGCTCAAACCCTTCCGTGCCTTGTCTTTACTCTTCAAGGAACCCTCAAACAGCTAGATAAGACTCCCGGAATGAAGATGTAGCTCTCGGGATGCAGCTTCTTCCAAGAACACTCACACCACTCTCACTTGATCTCTCAAAGTTTCAAGATTGAATCTTCAAGAGAAAACACCAAGAACTCAGATTGAAATCAACCTGGCTCTGATACCATATCACTATTGAGTGATGAAATCTATAATCTGAGTTTAGATAAGAATAGAGAAGAGATTAGAGTAGATTAAGGAGATTAAGAGACTAAATGAGAATCATTGTGCAAAGTATAGAGAGATTGATTTGTTTAGAACTGTCTAATCTTTATTAGGAGATGAGGTTACATATTTATAGTCTAAGCAGCAAGGGTTTCGAAAACCTAATTAGAGACTCTAAGCATGTGTGGTCAAACGGATAAGGCTGGCCGAGTTTGAATCCATCCAATGAAGGCTCCCGCACGTTTGATGCCTTTGGGATCTTTGACTAAAGTATCTTTTGCCTTTCCAGCTGTGCCAGTCTGTCAAGGCGCCTCTTATCCCTTCCTCAACGGTCTGATGGATCAGATAAGTTCCCAAGACTTTACCCGCGGCTTGCTTCATCTGGATGAGTTACTCGGGTAACTTATAGTTACCATCCTGTACGGCCTTGTACGGTCCATTCCTCCCAAGTCCATCCTAACTCCTTCATGTCTCATCTCCTCTCACTTCTCTAGTCCCTTCATGCTTCTCACTTAATCATCTCCATAACTTAACAGCTTCTTCGTCCTTCCAATCAAACCAGGATGAATCACTTTGTGAGAAGCTTGATTTGGATACATAAAGTGGTGGAGAATCACCAGGAAGTTGAATAAATCTCATAGGAGTTGGGATGAAGAAGTTATCCCACTTTCAAATCAGGTGATTCTAGTTTCCCAGTTTGGGAATAGCACAGCTTCTTCGTCCTTCCAATCAAACCAGGATGAATCTCTTTGTGAGAAGCTTGATTTGGATACATAAAGTGGTGGAGAATCACCAGGAAGTTGAATAAATCTCATAGGAGTTGGGATGAAGAAGTTATCCCACTTTCAAATCAGGTGATTCTAGTTTCCCAGTTTGGGAATAGCACAGCTTCTTCGTCCTTCAAATCAAACCAGGATGAATCTCTTTGTGAGAAGCTTGATTTGGATATATAAAGTGGTGGAGAATCATCAGGAAGTTGAATAAATCTCATAGGAGTTGGGATGAAGAAGTTATCCCACTTTCAAATCAGGTGATTCTAGTTTCCCAGTTTGGGAATAGCACAGCTTCTTCGTCCTTCCAATCAAACCAGGATGAATCACTTTGTGAGAAGCTTGATTTGGATACATAAAGTGGTGGAGAATCATCAGGAAGTTGAAAAAATCTCATAGGAGTTGGGATGAAGAAGTTATCCCACTTTCAAATCAGGTGATGCCAGTGTGTCCCAGTTTGGGAATAGCACAGCTTCTTCGTCCTTCCAATCAAACCAGGATGAATCACTTTGTGAGAAGCTTGATTTGGATACATAAAGTGGTGGAGAATCATCAGGAAGTTGAATAAATCTCATAGGAGTTGGGATGAAGAAGTTATCCTACTTTCAAATCAGGTGATTCTAGTTTCCCAGTTTGGGAATAGCACAGCATCTTCGTCCTTCCAATCAAACCAGGATGAATCACTTTGTGAGAAGCTTGATTTGGATACATAAAATGGTGGAGAATCATCAGGAAGTTGAATAAATCTCATAGGAGTTGGGATGAAGAAGTTATCCCACTTTCAAATCAGGTGATTCTTGTTTCCCAGTTTGGGAATAGCACAGCTTCTTCGTCCTTCCAATCAAACCAGGATGAATCACTTTGTGAGAATCTTGATTTGGATACATAAAGTGGTGGAGAATCACCAGGAAGTTGAATAAATCTCATAGGAGTTGGGATGAAGAAGTTATCCCACTTTCAAATCAGGGGATTCCAGTTTTCCAGTTTGGGAATAGCAAAGCTTCTTCGTCCTTCCAATCAAACCAGGATGAATCACTTTGTGAGAATCTTTATTTGGATACATAAAGTGGTGGAGAATCACCAGGAAGTTGAATAAATCTCATAGGAGTTGGGATGAAGAAGTTATCCCACTTTCAAATCAGGGGATTCCAGTTTTCCAGTTTGGGAATAGCAAAGCTTCTTCGTCCTTCCAATCAAACCAGGATGAATCTCTTTGTGAGAAGCTTGATTTGGATACATAAAGTGGTGGAGAATCATCAGGAAGTTGAATAAACCTCATAGGAGTTGGGATGAAGAAGTTATCCCACTTTCAAATCAGGTGACTCTTGTTTCCCAGTTTGGGAATAGCACAGCTTCGTCGTCCTTCCAATCAAACCAGGATGAATCTCTTTGTGAGAAGCTTGATTTGGATACATAAAGTGGTGGAGAATCACCAGGAAGTTGAATAAATCTCATAGGAGTTGGGATGAAGAAGTTATCCCACTTTCAAATCAGGTGATTCTAGTTTCCCAGTTTGGGAATAGCACAGCTTCTTCGTCCTTCCAATCAAACCAGGATGAATCTCTTTGTGAGAAGCTTGATTTGGATATATAAAGTGGTGGAGAATCATCAGGAAGTTGAATAAATCTCATAGGAGTTGGGATGAAGAAGTTATCCCACTTTCAAATCAGGTGATTCTAGTTTCCCAGTTTGGGAATAGCACAGCTTCTTCGTCCTTCCAATCAAACCAGGATGAATCACTTTGTGAGAAGCTTGATTTGGATACATAAAGTGGTGGAGAATCATCAGGAAGTTGAAAAAATCTCATAGGAGTTGGGATGAAGAAGTTATCCCACTTTCAAATCAGGTGATGCCAGTGTGTCCCAGTTTGGGAATAGCACAGCTTCTTCGTCCTTCCAATCAAACCAGGATGAATCACTTTGTGAGAAGCTTGATTTGGATACATAAAGTGGTGGAGAATCATCAGGAAGTAATGAGATCCTAGGACCCTTCTCTGGATGGTTTGGATAGATCCTTGCATAAACGAATCAAAGACTCAAGTTTATCAAGGCTGTGGATCGAATGGTGACACAAGAGGCTGCGGAAAGGCTCCTTGATACTCCTAGACTTAGATCGGATATGACACACCTCTCTAAAGCCCTTGGGCGTTGGATATTACACACCAACAGACTGGATACTACACACCAGACACTCTCTTAACTCGTGAAAGCAAGGGAGAAGAAAACACAAAGGTTTAAGTGAAAGAAAACTTGATGGATGCTAGGGTTGCCGAGTTACACATATATATAGTGAAAGGCTTGGAACAGGCTCCAAGCATTTCGAAATCAAAGGAACAGGCTCCTCCAATTAATGTAGAAATAAAGACATAACTTAGATAGAGTTTTCGAAAATGAAAGACATAAATACTTAGAAATAAAGATAGCATAAGGTTCTTCATGTGGTTTGGTCCGAGAGTATCAACTAGGTGTTAAGATAGCAAGACTATGGCCTCGTTAAAAACCTATCATTGCAAAACCCAATGGGACAAAAACAATGATAGGAAAAGAGCACACATAGCTTGCTAGCCTAGATGATACTCAACTTGATGGTAAGATGGCTTGAATGGTGATAAGCGTATCTTGAAGTATCAAGCTTCCTCCAAGACATTCTTCTTGCTCCAAGGACTTCCTGATTAGTCCTCCAATAGCTTCTTTGAGTTTCCTAGCTCTGGCTCGAGTCATGGGACCTTTAGGAAAGGTTAAGACCTCATCTTCTTGAGCTGGTTCATCTCTAAACTCTCCATCTCTATCTCCATCAGCTGGCTGGTCCATGATCATATCATCCCCTCCTTCTTGAAAAGGATTTGACCTCAAATCAGGTTCATCTGCAATAAAAGGAATCAAGTCAGTAACATTGAAGCTATTACTCACATCATACTTACCTTGGAGATCAATCTTGTAGGCATTGTTGCTGATCTTCTTTGTGATCTCAAAAGGTCCATCAATTCTTGGCATAAGCTTTGACTTCCTCTCATTAGGAAACCTTTCTTTTCTCAAATGAACCCAAACTTTATCTCCCTCCTTAAAGACCATCTCACGCCTTCCTTTGTTGGCATGCTTGACATACTGCTTAGTTTTCTCTTCAATGTTGAGCCTAGCTTGCTCGTGAAGTTGTTTCACCATCTCTGCCTTCTTTTTGCCATCCAAACTAACCCTTTCACACTCAGGTAAAGGGATTAAATCCAAAGGAGAGGTGGGATTGAACCCATAAACAATTTCAAAAGGTGAAAACTTAGAAGCAGAATGCACAGCATGATTATATGCAAACTCACAATGTGGCAGATAGTCTTCCCAAGATTTCAGATTCTTTTTAATGAATGCACGCAAGAGTGTTCCTAAAGTTCTATTAACTACTTCAGTCTGTCCATCAGTTTGCGGATGACAAGTAGTGGAAAACAACAACTTAGTGCCTAGCTTAGACCAAAGAGTTTTCCAAAAATAACTAAGAAACTTAGTATCTCTATCAGAAACTATGGTCCTAGGCATGCCATGTAAACGCACAATCTCCTTAAAGAATAGATTAGCTACATGTAATGCATCATCAGTTTTGTGACATGCTATAAAATGTGCCATTTTTGAGAACCTGTCAACAACAACAAAGATGGAATCCTTCCCAGTTCTAGTTCTAGGCAATCCAACAATGAAATCCATAGATATGTCATTCCAAGGATGATAAGGAATAGGGAGAGGAGTATACAAACCGTGAGACTGAACTTTAGACTTAGCTTGCTTGCAAGTTGCACATCTCTCACATAGTTTCTCCACATCACTTTTCATCCGAGGCCAAAAGAAATGATCCTGCAAGGTTTTAAGAGTCTTTGCAATACCAAAGTGACCCATGAGACTTCCCCCATGTGATTCCCTAACAAACAAATCTCTCAAAGAGCAATTAGGCACACACAGTCTATTATCATAAAAGAGGAATCCATCATGTCTAAAATAATGTCCAGCAGCAAATTTCTCACAAGAGTTATAAGCTTCTTTAAAATCTGGATCAGATTCATACATATCTTTAATTTGCTCAAAACCTAACAGCTTAGCATCAAGAGTGTTTAAGAGAACATACCTTCGGGATAGTGCATCAGCAACTATGTTTTCTTTACCTTGTTTGTACTTGATGACATAAGGAAAAGTTTCTATGAATTCTACCCATCTTGCGTGTCTCTTGCTGAGCTTGTTCTGTCCTTTCAAGTACTTGAGAGACTCATGATCAGTGTGTATCACAAACTCCTTGGGCCATAAGTAATGCTGCCAAGTCTGCAAAGCTCTCACCAAGGCATACAACTCCTTATCATAAGTTGCATAGTTGAGAGTGGCGCCTCCAAGCTTCTCACTGAAATAAGCTATGGGTCTCTTTTCCTGCATCAAAACAGCACCAATACCAATTCCTGAGGCATCACATTCTATCTCAAAAGTTTTATTAAAGTCAGGAAGAATAAGAAGAGGGGCGTGAGTAAGCTTCTCTTTAAGGCATTGGAAGGCAGTCTCTTGTGCTTCTCCCCACTTGAATCCTACTTCTTTCTTTATCACTTCAGTCAAGGGAGCTGCTATAGTGCTAAAGTCTTTAACAAACCGCCTGTAGAACCCAGCAAGGCCGTGGAAGCTCCTCACTTCACTTATAGTCTTTGGAATTGGCCATTCTTGAATTGCTCTCACCTTCTCCTGATCTACCTTTACTCCATCTGCACTCACAACAAAGCCTAAAAAGACCAAGTTATCTGTACAGAATGTACATTTCTTAAGATTAGCAAATAACTTTTCTTTCCTCAAAACATCAAGAACAGTCCTAAGATGTTTTATATGCTCTTCTAAACTCTTAGAGTAGACAAGGATATCATCAAAGTATACTACCACAAACAAGCCTATGAAAGATCTAAGCACATGGTTCATCAATCTCATAAAAGTACTAGGAGCATTGGTTAATCCAAAAGGCATGACTAACCACTCATACAACCCATGCTTAGTCTTAAAGGCTGTTTTCCACTCATCTCCCTCTTTCACTCTAATTTGATGATATCCACTCTTCAAATCTATCTTAGAAAAGACACTAGAACCATGCAATTCATCAAGCATATCATCTAATCTAGGAATAGGGTGGCGATACTTCACTGTTATGTTGTTGATTGCTCTACAATCAACACACATGCGCCAGCTTCCATCTTTCTTAGGCACAAGGAGCACAGGCACAGCACAGGGGCTCATACTCTCACGGATGTGGCCTTTCTCCATCAGTTCCTCAACCTGTCTTTGTAGCTCCTTAGTTTCCACAGGATTAGTTCTATATGCTGGTCTGTTGGGAAGAGTAGCTCCTGGTACAAAATCAATCTGATGCTCAATCCCTCGAATAGGTGGCAAACCTATGGGATTATCTTCTGGAAATACATCCTGGTATTCCTGTAAAAGAGCTGACATCTCACTCGGATGCACCGGTGTACAATCAGTTAGAGACAAAAGAGATTCTTTAAAAATAAATAAGAGAACCGATTGATGAGAATAAAGAGATCTTTTGATTTCACTAGCTTTAGCATAGAAGTTGTGTTGCTTATCTGGTTTGAGATCAATCTCTTTCTTTTTCTGAAGCTGAAGCTGATCTTCATGCACTTCTTTAGGAGTTAGAGGTACCAAGACAGTTCGTTTGCCGTTGAACTCAAAAGAATGTTTGTTGGTGAAGCCATCATGGATGACACGCCTATCAAACTGCCAAGGCCTTCCCAGTAGTATGTGGCTGGCTTCCATGGGTATCACATCACAGAGAATGTCATCTTCATACCTTCCAATGGACAAGGGTATAGAAACCTGAGTGGATACCCTCATCTCGCCCTCTTCATTAAGCCACTGCAGCCGGTAAGGTTTAGGATGCTTTTGAGCTTTCAAACCAAGCTTCTTCACCATTGTTTCACTAGCAACATTAACACAGCTTCCACCGTCGATGATCAGGCGGCAGACCTTTCCCTTGCACCATACAACGTGTGTAGAACAAGTTCTCTCTTTGTTCTTGCTCCTCAGTTTTGTTTTGCAAACTGAGAGTTCTTCTTGCAACCAAAAGTTTACCTTGAACTGGTTCCTCCTCATACTCAGCTTCAGATAGTTCTTGATCAGTCCTGAGTTTTTCATCTTCAGATTCAAACTCTCCATTCTCCAGAAGAATCATAACTCTCTGTTAGTACACTCATTAGCATAGTGCCCACGCCCTTGGCACTTAAAACACTTCACATCTCTTGCACGCGAGCTGGTAGCTTCCACTTTACCCTTATCTTTGTTGTAGATGCTACTAGACTTGGATTCTTCTTTTAGCTGTGGTTTGCTCTCCTTCTGATAGCTTGGTTTATCTTCCTTAGAGGTCTGGTATCTACTGGAACCATAGCTGCCACGCGCATAACTTCTTCTCTTAACTTGCTGCTCCACCAAGATAGCTTTGTGTAGCATCTCCTCTATCTCCAAGTAGTGTTGCATCTCCACTCTATCTTGTAGCTCACGGTTGAGTCACCAAGAATCGTGCCATAGTAGCTTCACTGTCCTCAGATACACAAGCTCTTAGCATAAGCAACTCATCTCTTGAAAGTATTCCTCTACAGACTTTGTTCCTTGTGTGAGCAGTCCTCAAGCTTTTGATGAAGATCACGGTGATAATGACTTGGGTACAACCTCTTGCGCATCACAGCTTTCATCTCTGCCCATGGAGAATCACCAGGAAGTTGAATAAATCTCATAGGAGTTGGGATGAAGAAGTTATCCCACTTTCAAATCAGGTGATTCCAGTTTCCCAGTTTGGGAATAGCACAGCTTCTTCGTCCTTCCAATCAAACCAGGATGAATCACTTTGTGAGAAGCTTGATTTGGATACATAAAGTGGTGGAGAATCATCAGGAAGTTGAATAAATCTCATAGGAGTTGGGATGAAGAAGTTATCCCACTTTCAAATCAGGTGATTCCAGTTTCCCAGTTTGGGAATAGCACAGCTTCTTCGTCCTTCCAATCAAACCAGGATGAATCACTTTGTGAGAAGCTTGATTTGGACATAAAGTGGTGGAGAATCACCAGGAAGTTGAATAAATCTCATAGGAGTTGGGATGAAGAAGTTATCCCACTTTCAAATCAGGTGATTCCAGTTTCCCAGTTTGGGAATAGCACAGCTTCTTCGTCCTTCCAATCAAACCAGGATGAATCACTTTGTGAGAAGCTTGATTTGGATACATAAAGTGGTGGAGAATCATCAGGAAGTTGAATAAATCTCATAGGAGTTGGGATGAAGAAGTTATCCCACTTTCAAATCAGGTGATTCCAGTTTCCCAGTTTGGGAATAGCACAGCTTCTTCGTCCTTCCAATCAAACCAGGATGAATCACTTTGTGAGAAGCTTGATTTGGATACATAAAGTGGTGGAGAATCACCAGGAAGTTGAATAAATCTCATAGGAGTTGGGATGAAGAAGTTATCCCACTTTCAAATCAGGTGATTCCAGTTTCCCAGTTTGGGAATAGCACAGCTTCTTCGTCCTTCCAATCAAACCAGGATGAATCTTTGTGAGAAGCTTGATTTGGATACATAAAGTGGTGGAGAATCACAGGAAGTTGAATAAATCTCATAGGAGTTGGGATGAAGAAGTTATCCCACTTTCAAATCAGGTGATTCCAGTTTCCCAGTTTGGGAATAGCACAGCTTCTTCGTCCTTCCAATCAAACCAGGATGAATCACTTTGTGAGAAGCTTGATTTGGATACATAAAGTGGTGGAGAATCACCAGGAAGTTGAATAAATCTCATAGGAGTTGGGATGAAGAAGTTATCCCACTTTCAAATCAGGTGATTCCAGTTTCCCAGTTTGGGAATAGCACAGCTTCTTCGTCCTTCCAATCAAACCAGGATGAATCTCTTTGTGAGAAGCTTGATTTGGATACATAAAGTGGTGGAGAATCACCAGGAAGTTGAATAAATCTCATAGGAGTTGGGATGAAGAAGTTATCCCACTTTCAAATCAGGTGATTCCAGTTTCCCAGTTTGGGAATAGCACAGCTTCTTCGTCCTTCCAATCAAACCAGGATGAATCACTTTGTGAGAAGCTTGATTTGGATACATAAAGTGGTGGAGAATCACCAGGAAGTTGAATAAATCTCATAGGAGTTGGGATGAAGAAGTTATCCCACTTTCAAATCAGGTGATTCCAGTTTCCCAGTTTGGGAATAGCACAGCTTCTTCGTCCTTCCAATCAAACCAGGATGAATCACTTTGTGAGAAGCTTGATTTGGATACATAAAGTGGTGGAGAATCACCAGGAAGTTGAATAAATCTCATAGGAGTTGGGATGAAGAAGTTATCCCACTTTCAAATCAGGTGATTCCAGTTTCCCAGTTTGGGAATAGCACAGCTTCTTCGTCCTTCCAATCAAACCAGGATGAATCTCTTTGTGAGAAGCTTGATTTGGATACATAAAGTGGTGGAGAATCATCAGGAAGTTGAATAAATCTCATAGGAGTTGGGATGAAGAAGTTATCCCACTTTCAAATCAGGTGATTCCAGTTTCCCAGTTTGGGAATAGCACAGCTTCTTCGTCTTCCAATCAAACCAGGATGAATCACTTTGGTGGAGAATCACCAGGAAGTTGAATAAATCTCATAGGAGTTGGGATGAAGAAGTTACCCACTTTCAATCAGGTGATTCCAGTTCCAGTTTGGGAATAAAGCTTCTTTTTCGTCGTTCCAAATCAAACCAGGATGAATCACTTTGTGAGAAGCTTGATTTGGATACATAAAGTGGTGGAGAATCACCAGGAAGTTGAATAAATCTCATAGGAGTTGGGATGAAGAAGTTATCCAACTTTCAAATCAGGTGATTCCAGTTTCCCAGTTTGGGAATAGGACAGCTTATTCGTCGTTCCAAAACCAGGATGAATCACTTTTGTGAGAAGCTTGATTTGGATACATAAAGTGGTGGAGAATCACCAGGAAGTTGAATAAATCTCATAGGAGTTGGGAAGAAGAAGTTATCCCACTTTCAAATCAGGTGATTCCAGTTTCCCAGTTTGGGAATAGCACAGCTTCTTCGTCGTTCCAATCAAACCAGGATGAATCACTTTGTGAGAAGCTTGATTTGGATACATAAAGTGGTGGAGAATCACCAGGAAGTTGAATAAATCTCATAGGAGTTGGGATGAAGAAGTTATCCCACTTTCAAATCAGGTGATTCCAGTTTCCCAGTTTGGGAATAGCACAGCTTCTTCGTCGTTCCAATCAAACCAGGATGAATCACTTTGTGAGAAGCTTGATTTGGATACATAAAGTGGTGAGAATCACCAGGAAGTTGAATAAATCTCATAGGAGTTGGGATGAAGAAGTTATCCAACTTTCAAATCAGGTGATTCCAGTTTCCCAGTTTGGGAATAGGACAGCTTCTTCGTCGTCCAATCAAACCAGGATGAATCACTTTGTGAGAAGCTTGATTTGGATACATAAAGTGGTGGAGAATCACCAGGAAGTTGAATAAATCTCATAGGAGTTGGCAAGAAGAAGTTATCCCACTTTCAAATCAGTGATTCCAGTTTCCCAGTTGGGAATAGCACAGCTTCTTCGTCGTTCAATCAAACCAGGATGAATCACTTTGTGAGAAGCTTGATTTGGATACATAAAGTGGTGGAGAATCACCAGGAAGTTGAATAAATCTCATAGGAGTTGGGATGAAGAAGTTATCCACTTTCAAATCAGGTGATTCCAGTTTCCCAGTTTGGGAATGGACAGCTTATTCGTCGTTCCAATCAAACCAGGATGAATCTTTGTGAGAAGCTTGATTTGGATACATAATGGTGTAGAATCACCAGGAAGTTGAATAAATCTCATAGGAGTTGGGAGAAGAAGTTATCCCACTTTCAAATCAGGTGATTCCAGTTTCCCAGTTTGGGAATAGGACAGCTTATTCGTCGTTCCAATCAAACCAGGATGAATCACTTTGTGAGAAGCTTGATTTGGATACATAAAGTGGTGGAGAATCACCAGGAAGTTGAATAAATCTCATAGGAGTTGGCATAGAAGAAGTTATCCCACTTTCAAATCAGGTGATTCCAGTTTCCCAGTTTGGGAATAGCACAGCTTCTTCGTCGTTCCAATCAAACCAGGATGAATCACTTGTGAGAAGCTTGATTTGGATACATAAAGTGGTGGAGAATCACCAGGAAGTTGAATAAATCTCATAGGAGTTGGGGATGAAGAAGTTATCCACTTTCAAATCAGGTGATTCCAGTTTCCCAGTTTGGGAATAGCACTTATTCGTCGTTCCAATCAAACCAGGATGAATCACTTTGTGAGAAGCTTGATTTGGATACATAAAGTGGTGGAGAATCACCAGGAAGTTGAATAAACCTCATAGGAGTTGGCAAGAAGAAGTTATCCACTTTCAAATCCAGTTTCCCAGTTTGGGAATAGCACAGCTTCTTCGTCGTTCCTATCAAACCAGGATTAATCACTTTGTCAGAGGCTTGATTTGGATACAAAAAGTGGCGGAGAATCACCAGAAAGTTGAATAAATCTCATAGGAGTTGGGATGAAGATGTTATCCCACTTTCAAATCAGGTGATTCCTGTTTTCCAAATTGGGAATAGCACAGCTTCTTCATCGTTCCAATCAAACCAGGATGAATCACTATGTAAGAAGCTTGATTTGGATACATAAAATGGTGGAGAATCACCAGGAAGTTGAATAAATCTCATAGGAGTTGGGATGAAGAAGTTATCCCACTTTCAAATCATGTGATTCCAGTTTCCCAGTTTGGGAATAGCACAGCTTCTTCGTCGTTCCAATCAAACCAGGATGAATCACTTTGTGAGAAGCTTGATTTGGATACATAAAGTGGTGGAGAATCCCCAGGAAGTTGAATAAATCTCATAGGAGTTGGGATGAAGAAGTTATCCCACTTTCAAATCAGGTGATTCCAGTTTCCCAGTTTGGGAATAGCACAGCTTCTCGTCGTTCCAATCAAACCAGGATGAATCACTTTGTGAGAAGCTTGATTTGGATACATAAAGTGGTGGAGAATCACCAGGAAGTTGAATAAATCTCATAGGAGTTGGGATGAAGAAGTTATCCCACTTTCAAATCAGGTGATTCCAGTTTCCCAGTTTGGGAATAGCACAGCTTCTTCGTCGTTCCAATCAAACCAGGATGAATCACTTTGTAAGAAGCTTGATTTGGATACATAAAGTGGTGGAGAATCACCAGGAAGTTGAATAAATCTCATAGGAGTTGGCAAGAAGAAGTTATCCACTTTCAAATCAGGTGATTCCAGTTTCCCAGTTTGGGAATAGCACAGTTTATTCGTCGTTCCAATCAAACCAGGATGAATCACTTTGTGAGAAGCTTGATTTGGATACATAAAGTGGTGGAGAATCACCAGAAAGTTGAATATATCTCATAGGAGTTGGGATGAAGAAGTTATCCCACTTTCAAATCAGGTGATTCCAGTTTCCCAGTTTGGGAATAGCACAGCTTCTTCGTCGTTCCAATCAAACAAGATGAATCACTTTGTGAGAAGCTTGAGTTGAATACATAAAGTGGTGGAGAATCACCAGGAAGTTTAATAAATCTCATAGGAGTTGGGATGAAGAAGTTATCGCACTTTCTAATCAGGTGATTCCAGTTTCCCAGTTTGGGAATAGCACAGCTTCGTCGTTCCAATCAAACCAGGATGAATCACTTGGTGAGAAGCTTGATTTGGATACATAAAGTGGTGGAGAATCACCAGGAAGTTGAATAAATCTCATAGGAGTTGGGATGAAGAAGTTATCCCACTTTCAAATCAGGTGATTCCAGTTTCCCAGTTTGGGAATAGGACAGCTTCTTCGTCGTTCCAATCAAACCAGGATGAATCACTTTGTAACAAGCTTGATTTGGATACATAAAGTGGTGGAGAATCACCAGGAAGTTGAATAAATCTCATAGGAGTTGGCATGAAGAAGTTATCCACTTTCAAATCAGGTGAGTCCAGTTTCCCAGTTTGGGAATAGCACAGCTTCTTCGTCGTTCCAATCAAACCAGGATGAATCACTTTGTGAGAAGCTTGATTTGGATACATAAAGTGGTGGAGAATCACCAGGAAGTTGAATAAATCTCATAGGAGTTGGGATGAAGAAGTTATCCCACTTTCAAATCAGGTGATTCCAGTTTCCCAGTTTGGGAATAGCACAGCTTCTTCGTCGTTCCAATCAAACCAGGATGAATCACTTTGTGAGAAGCTTGATTTGGATACATAAAGTGGTGGAGAATCACCAGGAAGTTGAATAAATCTCATAGGAGTTGGGATGAAGAAGTTATCCAACTTTCAAATCAGGTGATTCCAGTTTCCCAGTTTGGGAATAAGACAGCTTCTTCGTCGTTCCAATCAAACCAGGATGAATCACTTTGTGAGAAGCTTGATTTGGATACATAAAGTGGTGGAGAATCACCAGGAAGTTGAATAAACCTCATAGGAGTTGGGATGAAGAAGTTATCCCACTTTCAAATCAGGTGATTCCAGTTTCCCAGTTTGGGAATAACACAGCTTCTTCGTCGTTCCAATCAAACAAGGATGAATCACTTTGTGAGAAGCTTGATTTGGATACATAAAGTGGTGGAGAATCACCAGGAAGTTGAATAAACCTCATAGGAGTTGGCAAGAAGAAGTTATCCACTTTCAAATCAGGTGATTCCAGTTTCCCAGTTTGGGAATAGCACAGCTTCTTCGTCGTTCCAATCAAACCAGGATTAATCACTTTGTCAGAAGCTTGATTTGGATACAAAAAGTGGCGGAGAATCACCAGGAAGTTGAATAAATCTCATAGGAGTTAGGATGAAGATGTTATCCCACTTTCAAATCAGGTGATTCCTGTTTTCCAAATTGGGAATAGCACAGCTTCTTCATCGTTCCAATCAAACCAGGATGAATCACTATGTAAGAAGCTTGATTTGGATACATAAAATGGTGGAGAATCACCAGGAAGTTGAATAAATCTCATAGGAGTTGGGAAGAAGAAGTCCCACTTTCAAATCAGGTGATTCCAGTTTCCCAGTTTGGGAATAGCACAGCTTCTTCGTCGTTCCAATCAAACCAGGATGAATCACTTTGTGAGAAGCTTGATTTGGATACATAAAGTGGTGGAGAATCACCAGGAAGTTGAATAAATCTCATAGGAGTTGGGATGAAGAAGTTATCCCACTTTCAAATCAGGTGATTCCAGTTTCCCAGTTTGGGAATAGCACAGCTTCTTCGTTGTTCCAATCAAACCAGGATGAATCACTTTGTGAGAAGCTTGATTTGGATACATAAAGTGGTGGAGAATCACCAGGAAGTTGAATAAATCTCATAGGAGTTAGGATGAAGAAGTTATCCCACTTTCAAATCAGGTGATTCCAGTTTGGGAATAGCACAGCTTCTTGGTCGTTCCAATCAAACCAGGATGAATCACTTTGTGAGAAGCTTGATTTGGATACATAAAGTGGTGGAGAATCACCAGGAAGTTGAATAAATCTCATAGGAGTTGGGATGAAGAAGTTATCCAACTTTCAAATCAGGTGATATCAGTTTCGCAGTTTGGTAATAGGACAGCTTCTTAGTCGTTTCAATCAAACCAAGATGAATCACTTTGTAAGAAGCTTGATTTGGATACATAAAGTATTGGAGAATCACCAGGAAGTTGAATAAATCTCATAGGAGTTGGGATGAAGAAGTTATCCCATTTTCAAATCAGGTGATTCCAGTTTTCCAGTTAGAGAATAGGACATCTTCTTCGTCGTTCCAATCAAACCAGGATGAATCACATTGTAAGAAGCTTGATTTGGATACATAAAGTGTGTGGAATCACCAGGAAGTTGAATAAATCTCATAGGAGTTGGGATGAAGAAGTTATCCCACTTTCAAATCATGTGATTTCAGTTTCCCAGTTTGGGAATAGCACAGCTTCTTCGTCGTTCCAATCAAACCAGGATGAATCACTTTGTGAGAAGCTTGATTTGGATACATAAAGTGGTGGAGAATCACCAGGAAGTTGAATAAATCTCATAGGAGTTGGATGAAGAAGTTATCCCACTTTCAAATCAGGTGATTCCAGTTTCCCAGTTTGGGAATAGCACAGCTTCTTCGTCGTTCCAATCAAACCAGGATGAATCACTTTGTGAGAAGCTTGATTTGGATACATAAAGTGGTGGAGAATCACCAGGAAGTTGAATAAATCTCATAGGAGTTGGGATGAAGAAGTTATCCAACTTTCAAATCAGGTGATTCCAGTTTCCCAGTTTGGGAATAGCACAGCTTCTTCGTCGTTCCAATCAAACCAGGATGAATCACTTTGTGAGAAGCTTGATTTGGATACATAAAGTGGTGGAGAATCACCAGGAAGTTGAATAAATCTCATAGGAGTTGGGATGAAGAAGTTATCCCACTTTCAAATCAGGTGATTCCAGTTTCCCAGTTTGGGAATAGCACAGCTTCTTCGTCGTTCCAATCAAACCAGGATGAATCACTTTGTGAGAAGCTTGATTTGGATACATAAAGTGGTGGAGAATCACCAGGAAGTTGAATAAATCTCATAGGAGTTGGGATGAAGAAGTTATCCCACTTTCAAATCAGGTGATTCCAGTTTCCCAGTTTGGGAATAGCACAGCTTCTTCGTCGTTCCAATCAAACCAGGATGAATCACTTTGTGAAAAGCTTGATTTGGATACATAAAGTGGTGGAGAATCACCAGGAAGTTTAATAAATCTCATAGGAGTTGGGATGAAGAAGATATCTCATTTTCAAATCAGGTGATTTCCAGTTTCCCAGTTTGGGAATAGCACAGCTTCTTCGTCGTTCCAATCAAACCAGGATGAATCACTTTGTGAGAAGCTTGATTTGGATACATAAAGTGGTGGAGAATCACCAGGAAGTTGAATAAATCTCATAGGAGTTGGCAAGAAGAAGTTATCCCACTTTCAAATCAGGTGATTCCAGTTTCCCAGTTTGGGAATAGCACAGCTTCTTCGTCGTTCCAATCAAACCAGGATGAATCACTTTGTGAGAAGCTTGATTTGGATACATAAAGTGGTGGAGAATCACCAGGAAGTTGAATAAATCTCATAGGAGTTGGGATGAAGAAGTTACCCAACTTTCAAATCAGGTGATTCCAGTTTCCCAGTTTGGGAATAGCACAGCTTCTTCGTCGTTCCAATCAAACAAGGAAATTGAATCACTTTGTGAGAAGTTTTTTATTTTGAAAGTGGTGTGGTAAGAAGAAACCAGGAGTTTGAAAAATTTCATGTAGTTTTTGGGAAAGGGATTTTTTTTTTTCAAACAGGTGATTCCAGTTTTTTTTTTGGGTTTGGGAATAGCACAGCTTCTTCGTCGTTCCAATCAAACCAGGATGAATCACTTTGTGAGAAGCTTGATTTGGATACATAAAGTGGTGGAGAATCACCAGGAAGTTGAATAAATCTCATAGGAGTTGGGATGAAGAAGTTATCCCACTTTCAAATCAGGTGATTCCAGTTTCCCAGTTTGGGAATAGCACAGCTTCTTCGTCGTTCCAATCAAACCAGGATGAATCACTTTGTGAGAAGCTTGATTTGGATACATAAAGTGGTGGAGAATCACCAGGAAGTTGAATAAATCTCATAGGAGTTGGGATGAAGAAGTTATCCCACTTTCAAATCAGGTGATTCCAGTTTCCCAGTTTGGGAATAGCACAGCTTCTTCGTCGTTCCAATCAAACCAGGATGAATCACTTTGTGAGAAGCTTGATTTGGATACATAAAGTGGTGGAGAATCACCAGGAAGTTGAATAAATCTCATAGGAGTTGGGATGAAGAAGTTATCCCACTTTCAAATCAGGTGATTCCAGTTTCCCAGTTTGGGAATAGCACAGCTTCTTCGTCGTTCCAATCAAACCAGGATGAATCACTTTGTGAGAAGCTTGATTTGGATACATAAAGTGGTGGAGAATCACCAGGAAGTTGAATAAATCTCATAGGAGTTGGGAAGAAGAAGTTATCCCACTTTCAAATCAGGTGATTCCAGTTTCCCAGTTTGGGAATAGCACAGCTTCTTCGTCGTTCCAATCAAACCAGGATGAATCACTTTGTG
Source organism: Brassica rapa (assembly GCF_000309985.2). Lineage (NCBI taxonomy): Eukaryota > Viridiplantae > Streptophyta > Magnoliopsida > Brassicales > Brassicaceae > Brassica > Brassica rapa. Next base: position 108,160 of record NW_022610622.1, read on the forward strand.
AGAAGCTTGATTTGGATACATAAAGTGGTGGAGAATCACCAGGAAGTTGAATAAATCTCATAGGAGTTGGGATGAAGAAGTTATCCCACTTTCAAATCAGGTGATTCCAGTTTCCCAGTTTGGGAATAGCACAGCTTCTTCGTCGTTCCAATCAAACCAGGATGAATCTTTGAGAAGCTTGATTTGGATACATAAAGTGGTGGAGAATCACCAGGAAGTTGAATAAATCTCATAGGAGTTGGGATGAAGAAGTTATCCCACTTTCAAATCAGGTGATTCCAGTTTCCCAGTTTGGGAATAGCACAGCTTCTTCGTCGTTCCAATCAAACCAGGATGAATCACTTTGTGAGAAGCTTGATTTGGATACATAAAGTGGGGAGAATCACCAGGAAGTTGAATAAATCTCATAGGAGTTGGGAGAAGAAGTTATCCCACTTTCAAATCAGGTGATTCCAGTTTCCCAGTTTGGGAACACAGCTTCTTCGTCGTTCCAATCAAACCAGGATGAATCACTTTGTGAGAAGCTTGATTTGGATACATAAAGTGGTGGAGAATCACCAGGAAGTTGAATAAATCTCATAGGAGTTGGGATGAAGAAGTTATCCCACTTTCAAATCAGGTGAGTCCAGTTTCCAGTTTAGGAATAACACTGCTTCTTCGTCGTTCCAATCAAACCAGGATGAATCACTTTGTGAGAAGCTTGATTTGGATACATAAAGTGGTGGAGAATCACCAGGAAGTTGAATAAATCTCATAGGAGTTGGGATGAAGAAGTTATCCCACTTTCAAATCAGGTGATTCCAGTTTCCCAGTTTGGGAATAGCACAGCTTCTTCGTCGTTCCAATCAAACCAGGATGAATCACTTTGTGAGAAGCTTGATTTGGATACATAAAGTGGTTGAGAATCACCAGGAAGTTGAATAAATCTCATAGGAGTTGGGATGAAGAAGTTATCCCACTTTCAAATCAGGTGATTCCAGTTTCCCAGTTTGGGAATAGCACAGCTTCTTCGTCGTTCCAATCAAACCAGGATGAATCACTTTGTGAGAAGCTTGATTTGGATACATAAAGTGGTGGAGAATCACCAGGAAGTTGAATAAATCTCATAGGAGTTGGGATGAAGAAGTTATTCCACTTTCAAATCAGGTGATTCCAGTTTCCCAGTTTGGGAATAGCACAGCTTCTTCGTCGTTCCAATCAAACCAGGATGAATCACTTTGTGAGAAGCTTGATTTGGATACATAAAGTGGTGGAGAATCACCAGGAAGTTGAATAAATCTCATAGGAGTTGGGATGAAGAAGTTATCCCACTTTCAAATCAGGTGATTCCAGTTTCCCAGTTTGGGAATAGCACAGCTTCTTCGTCGTTCCAATCAAACCAGGATGAATCACTTTGTGAGAAGCTTGATTTGGATACATAAAGTGGTGGAGAATCACCAGGAAGTTGAATAAATCTCATAGGAGTTGGGATGAAGAAGTTATCCCACTTTCAAATCAGGTGATTCCAGTTTCCCAGTTTGGGAATAGCACAGCTTCTTCGTCGTTCCAATCAAACCAGGATGAATCACTTTGTGAGAAGCTTGATTTGGATACATAAAGTGGTGGAGAATCACCAGGAAGTTGAATAAATCTCATAGGAGTTGGGATGAAGAAGTTATCCCACTTTCAAATCAGGTGATTCCAGTTTCCCAGTTTGGGAATAGCACAGCTTCTTCGTCGTTCCAATCAAACCAGGATGAATCACTTTGTGAGAAGCTTGATTTGGATACATAAAGTGGTGGAGAATCACCAGGAAGTTGAATAAATCTCATAGGAGTTGGGATGAAGAAGTTATCCCACTTTCAAATCAGGTGATTCCAGTTTCCCAGTTTGGGAATAGCACAGCTTCTTCGTCGTTCCAATCAAACCAGGATGAATCACTTTGTAAGAAGCTTGATTTGGATACATAAAGTGGTGGAGAATCACCAGGAAGTTGAATAAATCTCATAGGAGTTGGGATGAAGAAGTTATCCCACTTTCAAATCAGGTGAGTCCAGTTTCCAGTTTAGGAATAACACTGCTTCTTCGTTGTTCCAATCAAACCAGGATGAATCACTTTGTGAGAAGCTTGATTTGGATACATAAAGTGGTGGAGAATCACCAGGAAGTTGAATAAATCTCATAGGAGTTGGCAAGAAGAAGTTATCCCACATTCAAATCAGGTGATTCCAGTTTCCCAGTTTGGGAATAGCACAACTTCTTCTTCGTTCCAATCAAACCAGGATGAATAACTTTGTAAGAAGCTTGATTTGGATACATAAAGTGGTGGAGAATCACCAGGAAGTTGAATAAATCTCATAGGAGTTGGGATGAAGAAGTTATCCCACTTTCAAATCAGGTGATTCCAGTTTCCCAGTTTGGGAATAGCACAGCTTCTTCGTCGTTCCAATCAAACCAGGATGAATCACTTTGTGAGAAGCTTGATTTGGATACATAAAGTGGTGGAGAATCACCAGGAAGTTGAATAAATCTCATAGGAGTTGGGAAGAAGAAGTTATCCCACTTTCAAATCAGGTGATTCCAGTTTCCCAGTTTGGGAATAGCACAGCTTCTTCGTCGTTCCAATCAAACCAGGATGAATCACTTTGTGAGAAGCTTGATTTGGATACATAAAGTGGTGGAGAATCACCAGGAAGTTGAATAAATCTCATAGGAGTTGGGATGAAGAAGTTATCCCACTTTCAAATCAGGTGATTCCAGTTTCCCAGTTTGGGAATAGCACAGCTTCTTCGTCGTTCCAATCAAACCAGGATGAATCACTTTGTGAGAAGCTTGATTTGGATACATAAAGTGGTGGAGAATCACCAGGAAGTTGAATAAATCTCATAGGAGTTGGGATGAAGAAGTTATCCCACTTTCAAATCAGGTGATTCCAGTTTCCCAGTTTGGGAATAGCACAGCTTCTTCGTCGTTCCAATCAAACCAGGATGAATCACTTTGTGAGAAGCTTGATTTGGATACATAAAGTGGTGGAGAATCACCAGGAAGTTGAATAAATCTCATAGGAGTTGGGATGAAGAAGTTATCCCACTTTCAAATCAGGTGATTCCAGTTTCCCAGTTTGGGAATAGCACAGCTTCTTCGTCGTTCCAATCAAACCAGGATGAATCACTTTGTGAGAAGCTTGATTTGGATACATAAAGTGGTGGAGAATCACCAGGAAGTTGAATAAATCTCATAGGAGTTGGGATGAAGAAGTTATCCCACTTTCAAATCAGGTGATTCCAGTTTCCCAGTTTGGGAATAGCACAGCTTCTTCGTCGTTCCAATCAAACCAGGATGAATCACTTTGTGAGAAGCTTGATTTGGATACATAAAGTGGTGGAGAATCACCAGGAAGTTGAATAAATCTCATAGGAGTTGGGATGAAGAAGTTATCCCACTTTCAAATCAGGTGATTCCAGTTTCCCAGTTTGGGAATAGCACAGCTTCTTCGTCGTTCCAATCAAACCAGGATGAATCACTTTGTGAGAAGCTTGATTTGGATACATAAAGTGGTGGAGAATCACCAGGAAGTTGAATAAATCTCATAGGAGTTGGGATGAAGAAGTTATCCCACTTTCAAATCAGGTGATTCCAGTTTCCCAGTTTGGGAATAGCACAGCTTCTTCGTCGTTCCAATCAAACCAGGATGAATCACTTTGTGAGAAGCTTGATTTGGATACATAAAGTGGTGGAGAATCACCAGGAAGTTGAATAAATCTCATAGGAGTTGGATGAAGAAGTTATCCCACTTTCAAATCAGGTGATTCCAGTTTCCCAGTTTGGGAATAGCACAGCTTCTTCGTCGTTCCAATCAAACCAGGATGAATCACTTTGTGAGAAGCTTGATTTGGATACATAAAGTGGTGGAGAATCACCAGGAAGTTGAATAAATCTCATAGGAGTTGGGATGAAGAAGTTATCCCACTTTCAAATCAGGTGATTCCAGTTTCCCAGTTTGGGAATAGCACAGCTTCTTCGTCGTTCCAATCAAACCAGGATGAATCACTTTGTGAGAAGCTTGATTTGGATACATAAAGTGGTGGAGAATCGCCAGGACGTTGAATAAATCTCATAGGAGTTGGATAAAGAAGTTATCCCACTTTCAAATCAGGTGATTCCAGTTTCCCAGTTTGGGAATAGCACAGCTTCTTCGTCGTTCCAATCAAACAAGGATGAATCACTTTTTAAGAAGCTTGATTTGGATACATAAAATGGTGGAGAATCACCAGGAAGTTGAATAAATCTCATAGGAGTTGGGATGAAGAAGTTATCCCACTTTCAAATAAGGTGATTCCAGTTTTCCAGTTTGGGAATAGCACAGCTTCTTCGTCGTTCCAATCAAACCAGGATGAATCACTTTGTGAGAAGCTTGATTTGGATACATAAAGTGGTGGAGAATCACCAGGAAGTTGAATAAATCTCATAGGAGTTGGGAGGAAGAAGTTATCCCACTTTCAAATCAGGTGATTCCAGTTTCCCAGTTTGGGAATAGCACAGCTTCTTCGTCGTTCCAATCAAACCAGGATGAATCACTTTGTGAGAAGCTTGATTTGGATACATAAAGTGGTGGAGAATCACCAGGAAGTTGAATAAATCTCATAGGAGTTGGATGAAGAAGTTATCCCACTTTCAAATCAGGTGATTCCAGTTTCCCAGTTTGGGAATAACACAGCTTCTTCGTCGTTCCAATCAAACCAGGATGAATCACTTTGTGAGAAGCTTGATTTGGATACATAAAGTGGTGGAGAATCACCAGGAAGTTGAATAAATCTCATAGGAGTTGGCAAGAAGAAGTTATCCCACTTTCAAATCAGGTGATTCCAGTTTCCCAGTTTGGGAATAGCACAGCTTCTTCGTCGTTCCAATCAAACCAGGATGAATCACTTTGTGAGAAGCTTGATTTGGATACATAAAGTGGTGGAGAATCACCAGGAAGTTGAATAAATCTCATAGGAGTTGGGATGAAGAAGTTATTCCACTTTCAAATCAGGTGATTCCAGTTTCCCAGTTTGGGAATAGCACAGCTTCTTCGTCGTTCCAATCAAACAGGATGAATCACTTTGTGAGAAGCTTGATTTGGATACATAAAGTGGTGGAGAATCACCAGGAAGTTTAATAAATCTCATAGGAGTTGGGATGAAGAAGTTATTCCACTTTTAAATCAGGTGATTCCAGTTTCCCAGTTTGGGAATATCACCGCTTCTTCGTCGTTCCAATCAAACCAGGATGAATCACTTTGTAAGAAGGTTGATTTGGATAAATAAAGTGGTGGAGAATCACCAGGAAGTTGAAAAAATCTCATAGGAGTTTTGATGAAGAAGTTATTCCACTTTCAAATCAGGTGATTCCAGTTTCCCAGTTTGGGAATAGCACAGCTTCTTCGTCGTTCCAATCAAACCAGGATGAATCACTTTGTGAGAAGCTTGATTTGGATACATAAAGTGGTGGAGAATCACCAGGAAGTTGAATAAATCTCATAGGAGTGTGGATGAAGAAGTTATTCCACGTTCAAATCAGGTGATTCCAGTTTCCCAGTTTGGGAATAGCACAGCTTCTTCGTCGTTCCAATCAAACCAGGATGAATCACTTTGTGAGAAGCTTGATTTGGATACATAAAGTGGTGGAGAATCACCAGGAAGTTGAATAAATCTCATAGGAGTTGGGATGAAGAAGTTATCCCACTTTCAAATCAGGTGATTCCAGTTTCCCAGTTTGGGAATAGCACAGCTTCTTCGTCGTTCCAATCAAACCAGGATGAATCACTTTGTGAGAAGCTTGATTTGGATACATAAAGTGGTGGAGAATCACCAGGAAGTTGAATAAATCTCATAGGAGTTGGGATGAAGAAGTTATCCCACTTTCAAATCAGGTGATTCCAGTTTCCCAGTTTGGGAATAGCACAGCTTCTTCGTCGTTCCAATCAAACCAGGATGAATCACTTTGTGAGAAGCTTGATTTGGATACATAAAGTGGTGGAGAATCACCAGGAAGTTGAATAAATCTCATAGGAGTTGGGATGAAGAAGTTATCCCACTTTCAAATCAGGTGATTCCAGTTTCCCAGTTTGGGAATAGGACAGCTTCTTCGTCGTTCCAATCAAACCAGGATGAATCACTTTGTGAGAAGCTTGATTTGGATACATAAAGTGGTGGAGAATCACCAGGAAGTTGAATAAATCTCATAGGAGTTGGCAAGAAGAAGTTATCCCACTTTCAAATCAGGTGATTCCAGTTTCCCAGTTTGGGAATAGCACAGCTTCTTCGTCGTTCCAATCAAACCAGGATGAATCACTTTGTGAGAAGCTTGATTTGGATACATAAAGTGGTGGAGAATCACCAGGAAGTTGAATAAATCTCATAGGAGTTGGGATGAAGAAGTTATCCCACTTTCAAATCAGGTGATTCCAGTTTCCCAGTTTGGGAATAGCACAGCTACTTCGTCGTTCCAATCAAACCAGGATGAATCACTTTGCGAGAAGCTTGATTGGGATACATAAAGTGGGGGAGAATCACCAGGAAGTTGAATAAATCTCATAGGAGTTGGATGAAGAAGTTATCCCACTTTCAAATCAGGTGATTCCAGTTTCCCAGTTTGGGAATAGCACAGCTTCTTCGTCGTTCCAATCAAACCAGGATGAATCACTTTGTGAGAAGCTTGATTTGGATACATAAAGTGGTGGAGAATCACCAGGAAGTTGAATAAATCTCATAGGAGTTGGCAAGAAGAAGTTATCCCACTTTCAAATCAGGTGATTCCAGTTTCCCAGTTTGGGAATAGCACAGCTTCTTCGTCGTTCCAATCAAACCAGGATGAATCACTTTGTGAGAAGCTTGATTTGGATACATAAAGTGGTGGAGAATCACCAGGAAGTTGAATAAATCTCATAGGAGTTGGGAAGAAGAAGTTATCCCACTTTCAAATCAGGTGATTCCAGTTTCCCAGTTTGGGAATAGCACAGCTTCTTCGTCGTTCCAATCAAACCAGGATGAATCACTTTGTGAGAAGCTTGATTTGGATACATAAAGTGGTGGAGAATCACCAGGAAGTTGAATAAATCTCATAGGAGTTGGGATGAAGAAGTTATCCCACTTTCAAATCAGGTGATTCCAGTTTCCCAGTTTGGGAATAGCACAGCTTCTTCGTCGTTCCAATCAAACCAGGATGAATCACTTTGTGAGAAGCTTGATTTGGATACATAAAGTGGTGGAGAATCACCAGGAAGTTGAATAAATCTCATAGGAGTTGGCAAGAAGAAGTTATCCCACTTTCAAATCAGGTGATTCCAGTTTCCCAGTTTGGGAATAGCACAGCTTCTTCGTCGTTCCAATCAAACCAGGATGAATCACTTTGTGAGAAGCTTGATTTGGATACATAAAGTGGTGGAGAATCACCAGGAAGTTGAATAAATCTCATAGGAGTTGGGATGAAGAAGTTATCCCACTTTCAAATCAGGTGATTCCAGTTTCCCAGTTTGGGAATAGCACAGCTTCTTCGTCGTTCCAATCAAACCAGGATGAATCACTTTGTGAGAAGCTTGATTTGGATACATAAAGTGGTGGAGAATCACCAGGAAGTTGAATAAATCTCATAGGAGTTGGGATGAAGAAGTTATCCCACTTTCAAATCAGGTGATTCCAGTTTCCCAGTTTGGGAATAGCACAGCTTCTTCGTCGTTCCAATCAAACCAGGATGAATCACTTTGTGAGAAGCTTGATTTGGATACATAAAGTGGTGGAGAATCACCAGGAAGTTGAATAAATCTCATAGGAGTTGGGATGAAGAAGTTATCCCACTTTCAAATCAGGTGATTCCAGTTTCCCAGTTTGGGAATAGCACAGCTTCTTCGTCGTTCCAATCAAACCAGGATGAATCACTTTGTGAGAAGCTTGATTTGGATACATAAAGTGGTGGAGAATCACCAGGAAGTTGAATAAATCTCATAGGAGTTGGGAAGAAGAAGTTATCCCACTTTCAAATCAGGTGATTCCAGTTTCCCAGTTTGGGAATAGCACAGCTTCTTCGTCGTTCCAATCAAACCAGGATGAATCACTTTGTGAGAAGCTTGATTTGGATACATAAAGTGGTGGAGAATCACCAGGAAGTTGAATAAATCTCATAGGAGTTGGGATGAAGAAGTTATCCCACTTTCAAATCAGGTGATTCCAGTTTCCCAGTTTGGGAATAGCACAGCTTCTTCGTCGTTCCAATCAAACCAGGATGAATCACTTTGTGAGAAGCTTGATTTGGATACATAAAGTGGTGGAGAATCACCAGGAAGTTGAATAAATCTCATAGGAGTTGGGATGAAGAAGTTATCCCACTTTCAAATCAGGTGATTCCAGTTTCCCAGTTTGGGAATAGCACAGCTTCTTCGTCGTTCCAATCAAACCAGGATGAATCACTTTGTGAGAAGCTTGATTTGGATACATAAAGTGGTGGAGAATCACCAGGAAGTTGAATAAATCTCATAGGAGTTGGGATGAAGAAGTTATCCCACTTTCAAATCAGGTGATTCCAGTTTCCCAGTTTGGGAATAGCACAGCTTCTTCGTCGTTCCAATCAAACCAGGATGAATCACTTTGTGAGAAGCTTGATTTGGATACATAAAGTGGTGGAGAATCACCAGGAAGTTGAATAAATCTCATAGGAGTTGGGAGGAAGAAGTTATCCCACTTTCAAATCAGGTGATTCCAGTTTCCCAGTTTGGGAATAGCACAGCTTCTTCGTCGTTCCAATCAAACCAGGATGAATCACTTTGTGAGAAGCTTGATTTGGATACATAAAGTGGTGGAGAATCACCAGGAAGTTGAATAAATCTCATAGGAGTTGGGATGAAGAAGTTATCCCACTTTCAAATCAGGTGATTCCAGTTTCCCAGTTTGGGAATAGCACAGCTTCTTCGTCGTTCCAATCAAACCAGGATGAATCACTTTGTGAGAAGCTTGATTTGGATACATAAAGTGGTGGAGAATCACCAGGAAGTTGAATAAATCTCATAGGAGTTGGGAAAGAAGTTATCCCAACTTTCAAATCAGGTGATTCCAGTTTCCCAGTTTGGGAATAGCACAGCTTCTTCGTCGTTCCAATCAAACCAGGATGAATCACTTTGTGAGAAGCTTGATTTGGATACATAAAGTGGTGGAGAATCACCAGGAAGTTGAATAAATCTCATAGGAGTTGGGATGAAGAAGTTATCCACTTTCAAATCAGGTGATTCCAGTTTCCCAGTTTGGGATAGGACAGCTCTTCGTCGTTCCAATCAAACCAGGATGAATCACTTTGTGAGTGTTGAGAATGATAGATAAAGAGTGATTATATTGAGAAGAGGAAGAGAGTTGGAAGCAGACAGTAATCTTTGGAGAGTTACCACAGTAACTTTATTGTTATGGGTAACTAAAGAAGTTACGCATAGTAACCAGGGTAACTCGATGGCAAGGAGAAGTTACCTTAAGGTTGTCTACACTTGATCTGAGTATGGAAGGATAAGAGAGGAATTGACAGCTGTCACTGGCTGGAAAGGAGAAGAGTGCTTTAGCACTATTAGAAGCATGTGAGCAATCTCAGCCATGGGATTAACAGCCTGGCTTTGACTACACATGCTTATCTTATCCCCTTAGAATGATTTCGAAAATGCTTCTTCCTTTTGTATATATCTTATGTAAACTCTCTCATAATTAATTAATGGAGTTTTGAGTCTCTCTCTCTAGTCTCTCTCTTGTTCTTAATCTCCAATCTCTTTAATTCTCAGATTAAACTTAATCACTCTTTAAATCACAAAATCTAATATGGTATCAGAGCCAGGTTACTTTGAAAGGAGAGAGTGATTTCGTTTTCTAAATGTCCTTGAGTGTTCTTGAGTGTTCTTGAGAGTTCTTGAGAGTTTTTCAAGAGCTAGATCCTTTAAAAGTCAAGTTTGTGTCTGTTGGTGTTTCTTTTGGAGAGTCAGCCTCAAGGGAGTCCCTTTAGGTGTTTTACAAGGTCAGAGGAGGGGTCTAGCTTGTGGTTAAGCTTGGCGTGGAGATTAGAAGCATTTGGGGGAAGATCTAGGCTAAAGGTTGTTGCTTTAGGCTAAAGGAAATGGAGCTGCTTCAATCTGGTACAACAAGGCGTGAAGAGAAGAAAGAGAGAGGGAATGAGTGGGGGTGGTTCTCACAAATGAAAACAACTCTGAAAAGGTGTGGAGTTTGGAGAAACCATGAGAAGGAAGAGTCTTTGAAGGGTAAAGCTGCTGAGAAAGATCAGACAGCAAGAGAAACAAGTGGAGATTGCTTTAGTCTTGAAGAAAGTATACTGCTTGAGAAGATTGAAGATGTTTATGAGAACAAGATCAATCTTAGGAGAGTGTATGAAGTCAAGAAGGTGATCAGTGAAGCTAAACAAGGAAGAGAAGAGTTCAATAACCATGTGAGGAAGCTACAACACTTGTGGGTTGAACTACAAGGGTTGAGATCCCATGTGGATGGGGATGCTACACCAGAGCAAGAGATGGTCTTGAAGCTCTTGGCGAGCATGGAGTCATCATATGGGTGGCTGGTGGAGATGGTTCTAAGAGGGGAACAGCTTCCGGAAATGGAAGAGATCTGTGTGCTTATAAGAAGGGCGTATGAGATAATGAGAGATGATGAGAGGCTAACCATGAGTAGGAGTGAGAGCTCATGGAAGCCAACTGGGAGTAGGAGTGAGAGCTTCCAGAAGCTAACCATGAGTAGGAGTGAGGGCTCATGGAGGCTAACCGGGAGTAGGAGTGAGGGCTTCCGGAAGAGGAGGAGGTGCAGAATGCTATCCAAAGCTTATATCAACATAGGAAAGGGTAGGAAGAGAGTTGTGGGAGAGTGTTCTTACTCAGCCTACATGGGGGAATCAGTAGAAGACAGTGGGGTGTTAAAAGAGCAGGAGAAAGGGAGTGGAGCTGATGATCGCATCACCAGGAAGGAATGGAGAGTGTTCATGGAACATGTACAAGCCTTAGCAGCAAGCAAGAAGCATGCTATACAATCCGGAGCTTCTAAACCCATTGTGATTGATTCTGGAGCAAGTCATCATATGATCAGTGATAGGAGGCTTATAAGTGAGATCAAGGCTGCAACAGGGAGTGTTATGATAGCTAATGGTGCCATGATCCCAATAGAAGGAGTGGGAAAGCTCAAACTGTTTGAGAAGGACACGGCTGCCTTCTACATGCCTCAGTTCACTTCAAATCTATTATCTGTGAAGAAAGCTACCATTGATCTTGATTGTCAAGTAGTATTCAGACCTGATGAAGTTGAGTTTCAAGATTTGAAGACTGGGAGAGTCATTGGCAGAGGAGACAGCAAGAATCAGCTATACCACCTCGACTTGGCTAAGACCTCTAATCCCTTTGATTCTATTTGCTTGAGTAGTACTGCTGAGAAGATTGATAGTATTACTTGGCATGCTAGATTAGGACATCCTCATGCTCGTGCCATTGAATTGATAATCCCTAATATGTCATTCAATCACTTGGATTGTGAAGCATGCATATTAGGAAAGCATTGTAGGACTGTTTTCCCAACATCTAAGACTACTTATGAGCATTGCTTTGATCTAGTTCACTCGGATGTGTGGACCGCTCCATGCATGTCTAGAGACAGCCATAAATACTTTGTGACATTCATTGATGAGAAGTCTAAGTATACATGGCTCACATTGCTTCCATCTAAAGATAGGGTGCTAGAAGCGTTTATGAACTTCCAAGCATATGTATCTAATCAATACAATGCTACTGTGAAGGTACTGAGATCAGACAACGGAGGTGAATACATCAGCAATGCCTTCAAGAGTCATCTAGCCAAGCATGGGATTGTGCATCAGACCAGTTGTCCCTACACACCACAGCAGAATGGTGTAGCTGAGAGGAAGAATAGGCACTTGATGGAGGTTGCTAGGTCGATGATGTTTCATGCAAATGTCCCAAAACGTTTTTGGGGAGATGCTGTACAGACTGCTTGCTATCTCATCAACCGGGTCCCAACCAAGATACTGAAGAATCTGTCTCCATTTGAGGTGCTGAATAAGAGCAAGCCTTTTATTGATCACCTACGAGTATTTGGGTGTGTATGCTATGTCATGACTCCAGGAGAACAGAGAAACAAGCTGGAGGCAAAGAGTACTAAGGCTATGTTCATTGGATACTCTATCACTCAGAAGGGATACAAGTGCTATGATCCTGAAGCAAGGAGAGTGATGGTATCTAGAGAAGTGAAGTTTATTGAATCAAAAGGGTATTATGAAGAAAAGGAGTGGGAAAATCTGAAGGATTTGTCTCAAGCTCCATCTGATAGAGCAACAACACTGAGGGTGCTGTTGGAGAAGCTAGGGATAGGGTTATCCCAGGATCAGGAATCTGGAAGAAGAGAGTCTTCCAATCCGACTAGTGAAGCTGAAAGAACAACTCCTCTTGATCATGAGAGGGGGAATGGAACTGAATCTCATGAGCAAGTGCAAAATCAAGAAGATTCAGGCCAGCATAATCAAGAGGTGACACAGAAGTAGAGAGTACTGGCTCAGATGAGAGTGGTACTCACTCTAGTGGAGATTGGGAAGGAGATGGGTCAAATGAGAGTGGTGCTCAATCAAGTGAAGATGGGCAAGAGCCACAAGAAGAACAAGTTCAGGAGCTAAGGAGGAGCACAAGGGTGAAGAGAGATGCTTCCAACTGGGTAAACACGAGAGTGTACTACAATGCCCAGGCTGTGGAGCATCCTTCTCAAGCTATGTGTTCCTTTGCAGAGTTTCCGGACGAGCATACAGCCTTCACAGTAAGCTTGGATGAGAGCTATATTCCAAGGACATATGAAGAAGCTATGGCTTTAAAGGAGTGGAGAGATTCAGTTGCTGATGAGTCCGGAGCCATGATTAAGAATGAAACATGGTATGAGAGTGAGCTGCCTAAAGGGAAGAAGGCAGTGACTAGTAAATGGGTGTTCACAATCAAGTTTCATCCTGATGGAAGAATAGAGAGGCGCAAGTCTAGGTTGGTGGCAAGAGGATTTACTCAGACATATGGTGAGGACTATGTTGAGACCTTTGCTCCTGTGGCTAAACTTCATACTATCAGGATTGTATTATCTTTAGCTGTGAATCTTGAGTGGGATTTGTGGCAAATGGATGTGAAGAATGCATTCCTTCAAGGAGAGTTGGAAGATGAAGTATACATGCATCCACCACCAGGTCTTGAACATCTAGTAAAGAAGGGTAATGTGTTGAGGTTGAGGAAAGCTATCTATGGTCTCAAGCAGTCTCCAAGGGCGTGGTACAACAAGTTGAGTACTACACTGAATGGGAGAGGGTTCAGAAAGTCAGAATTGGATCACACTCTCTTTACCCTAACCACCTCATCTGGTATTGTGGTATTGCTTGTGTATGTGGATGATATCATCATCACAGGCAGTGATAAGGAAGGCATCAAGGCTACAAAGGAGTATCTCAAGGCAAGCTTTGAGATTAAAGACTTGGGGGAAATGAAGTATTTTCTTGGGATTGAGATATGCAGATCAAAGGAAGGATTGTTTATGTCTCAAAGGAAGTATGTGATTGATCTCTTGAAGGGAGCAGATGCCTATGGAGGAAAGACAGCCAAGATGCCAATGGAGGATGGTTACAAGGTTCCACGTGAGGGGGAGATTGAGGATAGCAAGCCATTCCATGATCCTAAGCTGTATAGGAAGCTAGTGGGGAAGTTGATTTATCTTACCATTACTAGACCTGATGTGTGCTTTGCGGTGAATCAAGTCAGTCAACACATGCAAGTTCCTAAGGAGCACCACTGGCGGATGGTGGAAAGGATCTTGATGTATCTGAATGGAACTACTGGTCTTGGAGTATGGATGGGATGTAACAAGAGTACTGAGGTTGTAGGCTACTGTGATGCAGATTGGGCTGGGGACCGAGCAGACAGAAGATCAACCACAGGCTATTGTACATTCATTGTATACACTTTTGTGTATTAGAGTATGATTCAAACAATCAGATGATCAGATTAGAGAGATTAAGAGATTTTAGTGAGAGAATAAAGAGAGAGACTCAAAACTCCATTAGATTGATTAATGAGAGAGTTTACAACACTTATAGATTAGAGATACATCAATTCGTCCAGGTTCACTCTAGCTAGGATAAGAAGCATGTGTAGTCAAAGATGCTTGATTTAAACTAGCCAATAAGGTTCCTCACATGCTTGGGCATCTTGCTTTAGCTTTCCAGCTGGTGCCAGCCTGTCTAAAGCTCTCTAGCCTTGACCAGACCTTATCCAAACTCCTCCTTGCTTATCCAGACTCCTCCTGGCGTGTTTTCACTCTTCAGATGGATGCAAGGTAACTTCCCAAGTCTTTTAACTCAGTTACCACAGTAACAATAAAGTTACTGTGGTAAATCTCCAAAGTTACTGCCTGCTCCAAATCCCTTCCTCTATCCATGTATCAACTCTTCATCTCCTCATCTCAACACTCCCCCTCAAGCTTGACCATGTAGAACAAGTCAAGCTTGGAAACCATGAAGACCTCCCTCATTAAAAACCTCACCAAGGAAAACCCAATGGGATAAAACCTTGATGAGGGAAAAAGAGTGGAGACTCCATGTGTGACACCCCCGATCGTAGATGACCAGAAATGACACGGTCGATGTTCCTCGATGGTCGATCCGAGGTTCTCAGAATACTTCCGATCGCCTTAGACCAACAACCAAAGAACACCAACACTCCTATCAGATATCACTCTAGGCTTTTCAACCCGAAGAAGCAATACCCGATAGTTAGTTTGTCCGGACAAGGACTAATATCATTTGGAACCCGTACTTAAAAAAAAAAACATTCTTTATATATCAATCAAAAGCATCTTACAAAATTTGTTATAAATTAACCTCGAGGTTTTTGGTCAACAAATCTTATACATAAGATATATCAAAATGACTTTGCAAGGATAATAAAACTACCGCTGGCTAATGCTGTTCCTTCCCGTCCTAGAGTAAGGTCTCCCGCCTATTGGTTACCTGCATCACAAATGAGTCATGAGTAACTAGTTTACTCAGTGAGCCTAGTCCCGCACCCCAACATATATTAATAATATCTCAAGCAATCAACTTCATTTGTATGCAGTGGAAATATATTCCATATCTGGATATTTATATATAAGGACTATCCTTCCATCATTGTGAATCTAATCATATACCTCACTTCCTATTCCCGTCTCTCATATCATTCATATAATCATATTTATATATATATATACCAGACCCGAGAAACCACAAAGGCTAAACGAGTCTAGCGAGTTAGCATCACCATCATCGCCATCAGATATTCAAAAATTGAACATCTAACGCTGCATGCAGTTACACGGCCTCCAGGGTGCGACCCCATCATCGTGTCTTCGTGACCTTGTTCCATATCGCAGGACCAATTCACGGTAATCATCATTCAGACGAGAATATTTTGGAAGACAGGTTTATAATAAGACATCACATGATTAATACTTCCATACTTAATTACATTTAATACTATACATATGTATTAGTACTTGAGAACAAGTACTAAGGTTTGGAATAAACCTCTATGATCATTCATAAATATTTAATGTGTTTACACTAAGTAAACACCTTACCAATTCAATATTGATCAAGAGACAAAGCCTATCAATCATCTACAATCAGTACGTTCAATCAAGAAATATTCATTCACTACTCATCAATCATCTATCTAGACTCACCTTTGATTTCATGAGATTGGCTAGGGAAGACTAAACTCGAGCTCAAGCTAATCACACTCGGCTTCTGGAATATTATCGATTTAAAATCACCACAAGGATCCGGCTGATCCGAACACTATCCTTGACTATCTGTACCAATAACAGAATGGTTGGAACAAAGGTTAATCAGTCCGGTTAAACCCCACAGTTCAAGATTCAGGACAGCTACTAAGGCAAGTTCAAGGTAGCTTCAGTTCGGTTCAAACATAAATCGTTTCAGCTAAGTTGTCTAGATGGTAGGGGACCATGAACTGAACTAATATAAATCCACACAAGGGATTAAGAAATTAATCCAGAGAGGAAGAACAACAACTCAGCCAGCTGGTTACAATCTAAACTGATCTGGATCAAAAGGCAAAACAGTTTACCGGTTCAAATCAAACACTATCTGAACTCAATTGATACTCCACTTTAAGATGAAGTCACGCCAAACCTGATCAGTACCACATCAAGAAAAGGTCGGACTGAATCAGAACAAAGCTGAACCACAGTCAATCCAACAGAAATGCTCACATAAAACTGATCCACACAACAACTTACATCTTTACCGATTAAAATCAAAAGCTGAAGAACATGGGTGATTCTCAACTTCAGGACACCAAATCTCCAACTCTTTACCACACAAATACTCACTGATTAAAGTCACAAGATGGTGGGAAAGGGTTGTCCATGCTCACTCCTCTTCTCTGAATTGGTTTCTGAATTTTTCATCAATTTTTCTTTGAGTTTTTCTGTCACTTTTCTCTCTTCTCTCTCTCTGATTTTTCTGTGTTTCTCACAGGTTTATGCACGACCAAACTGGTGGAGAAAGAGTTAAATATGTTAGGAAGTTACTTCAGGTGAGGGTTTCACAAAACACAAGGCAAGGCTGAGGGGAGACAGGTGGTGAGCTGTTTCATTACTTCCAGTAGCAAGCAGCTGACCTTTCCCTCCAATGAAGAAACTTCATGCAGGTGTGCCTTGCACATGACTGATCATTCAACAAGAAGGCAGGCAAGAAGGTGCATGGCACATGACTAGTCCAGCCAGAAAGCAAGCACACAAGCTGGTGCAACTCACATGACTGATTTAAATTAACAAGCAGCTCAAACTATTCCTAGCCAGTTTTCGACCAAACGTTTTGTCGTCCATTGAATCTTGTCTTGCTTTTATAGAAAATCTTCCAGCTTGAATAAAACTTGACCATAATAATTAAAACTCGACCAGAACTATCAAGAGTAGGTATTTTGGCCACGAAACAGTCCCGTCGAGAATAATTCACCAGGTCGATTTTTATTTTTAATTCTGATCGTCAAACTCATCTTAAAGAATTTTCACGACCAAAATTCTATCTGCTCGTGAGGGTTATTACATTCTTCCCCCCTTAAAAGAATTCGTCCCCGAATTCTGAAAACGTAGCTGTACACTCTTTACTGAACAGTCTCTGAAAGGAGTTCTAGATATTAGCTCTGACCTTATCTTAATATGCCCATATTAAAACAACTCATGGTCGATCCCTTGATTCCCCCAACCGATCCTTTCTTTTCTGAGCAGCCACTTTCAAGATAATAAAATTCTTTGCTCTGCATAACTCTTGTCAACTGCGGTCTGCATACTTTTTCTAACAATCTTGTATCTGTAGACTATCACTTCTCAACCTTTTCTATCTGACTTTCCCCCATAACAGCAACATGAAATTTGGAACGTGAGGTGATGTGTCATACGTGAAAGTAACATCTCCAGTCTGGTCAATGTTAACTTGATTAACCATGCAACAATCAAACAAGAACATGCACGATCAATCACGCCAACATGATTCGGACCAGGGGTGCTACTCTCAAATAAACACACTCACCCATTCCAAGAATGATTTCACTTACAGTATTATTTACACTTCTGATCTATATGAAATGCTCTTCATAATCTTCTAACTACTACTAGAACTCGACAAGAACCACTTGGTGAAATCCCTAGGCTATTGCAGTGAATTCATGTTCAACAAGAATACTGAACATGTTACTTTTTTAGATGTCGACCATCCTTTCAATGCCTTAAACACATCTTCATCTTCCCTGATTATCAGACTGTCTTCTACTCTGCTCCTTTTCATCTTCTACTTTTTAAACGATCAAGTTACTAGAGTACACTTCTTCACCTTTTCCCAAAAGTTCTTCAACACGCCAGACTGATTTGAGTGATACTCGAACACTTAGTAGTATACCATTGTAGGCCAACAATTACTGGTCCTCTTCAAAAGACTTCTTTCCTTAATATCCTAACTGAGCTCGGTAACTAGATAGCCAATCTCATTCTAGATAAAAACATACCGCTCTCTAACGGAAGTACTATGGAATGGGGAAGGCATACCATAACTTTAACTGGCAGCCCGTACTTCCAAATAAGAACGGTAGACTTGAATTCACAAAAGTGAATCCTCTCTAACACTATGACATCGCTCAGGAACTACAACCATGTGTTGTTCCCGAATCAAACACAATATGGGAGGAGAATTCCATCCATAGGCAAGGTCTCTTACGACACCTTGATCACAATTCACATAAGTTTTTTTTTTTTTTTATTTCAATCATTCATAAAATTTTAAAAATGCACACAACACACAATGGGATAAGAAGCAAACCTGTGATTGGACCTTTCAGGGGTTTTGACGGTCCAGACAACAATAAAGTGTAGGCTCTACCCAAATAATGAATCACTTTGTGAGAAGCTTGATTTGGATACATAAAGTGGTGGAGAATGAAAGAATTGAGATGAAATAAAAGGAATATGATGAGAATAAGCTTCTGGTTCAGTATGAAACCAGAGAGAGTGATTGATAAGCAATTGAAAGTAATGAGAGAGTGAAGAGAGTATAAAGTGTTTGGGAGAGTTTCTGAGTATGCTAGAGTATAAGGGAGTAATGGAGGTCGTGAGAGACAAGAGAATAGAGAGAATCTGAGAGTTTAGTAACCAGAGTATATGAAGAAAGAGTTTTACTCTCCTTGGTTTACAATCAGATACAGCATTGTCTTAAATAGACAAGCACACATATTAAACAAAGACTAAAACAGGGTTTTACTAAACAAATAATATTGTAGGGTTTTCTGATGAAGCCAGGAAGGTACAGCCAAGGTGAATCTCGACCAGAGGGAGTAGAGAGTGACAGGAGAGAGATATGGGCACAGTCTGGTTGGGTGAAAGTGACAACAGGTTCATCCTCTTATGCACATGTGACTTTTACTCTATTTAATTCCCAACTTGTCTCAGCTCTCTCCAACGGTCTGATGCTCCATTTTAACTTCAAATCTGCTTCAGAAGATCAAGCTGGACGAGTTCCTCACCTGCCTTATCATCCAAGTCACTCTAGGTAACTTGGAAGCCAAGACTGTACGGACTGCCTTGTGTAGCAAGGTTTTCCAGACCTGAATCTCTTCAAGTATCTCTTCTTCTCTTTGTCTTCTTTATTTCTAAGATCAATGGATCACACACAGCCATGCTTCTTCCTTCTCCACTCTAACCATAACTTGGTTCACAAGTCTGTATGAACTAGTCTCATCTTGAAGTATCCGGATTACTTCCTCTACAATATCAAACTTGGATCATGAACTAGATTCTTCTTCTGGTCCTTCTCTTCTTCATTTCAACACTCCCCCTCAAGCTTGACCATAAGAGATCCTTGGACAAGTTTGGAACCTTGAAGAAGCTCTCTCATTAAAAACCTTAGCAAGAAAACCCATTGGGACAAAACTTGCTAAGGGAAAAAGAGTGGAGTTTCTACAAAGCTTAGGGATTGGCCAGTGAGCCTAAGGAACTTCAGATTCATCATGGTGGAGTCCTTAGGCTCTGGATCGTGGCCTAATAGGTATAGCAAGTATGAATCACCATAACTTGCTATCCTTGAGCACAAGTAGCCGGCTGGATCATTTTGTGGCCAGTTTAGGGTCTCCCTCTCTCAACTGGCTTCAAGCCACCTTAGGAAGGCTAGGACATGACCGGATCATCATCATCATCTTCGGTGAGGCTCAAGCTTATTTTGGTACCTGATACATCATTTCAAAAGTGCATCAGTTCTTAAGGAAATGCACTCATCATATCAACCTCAATAATATTTTAAGTATAAGGACAATCATGAATGTATTGAGATGAGTTTAAGGTGCTTCCCTTTTATAAGAATGGTGAGGAGTGGACTCCAATTGAATCCCCACTTGGTAAGGCACAGTCCGGATTATGGAACTTCAATTACACGGTTGGTACTGAGTGATGCAAGAGTGAATCAACTACTTGCAAACTTGGATTGGCGCCAATTCCTTCACCATCAAATCACCTTTGAGCTTCTTCTTATGACCTGAGCTTGTCTCCCCCTTTCTTCTGGCTTCTTGCCTCTATTTAGGGGTTGAGTTCAAAGCTTGTCTTTGTTCATGAGCTCAATAGGTACCTGATTCAATCATACAAAGAATGCATGTATCAATTCTCAAGGGGAAAACCTATTCTCACATAAGAATAAGGATGGTTTTAGGTACTTCCCTTGCATTAGTTTCTGGAATGTTGATGAGGAGTGCAGAGCACTTGAATCCTCCACGCCATTCCTTCTATCAACCAGCCTTTGCATTGTTCTCTTGAAGTTTCAACATGTAGGGGGACTTTGCAACTCCATAATTTGCCACCATCATGTGATTGCTTAGCCAAGAATGTCCCTGATTGAATAATCCTTGCATCTGGCTGGTAAGAACAGTGAGGAGTGACAGCTTCTTCAGACTGATCACTTAAGTTCTCTTTTAATTTGCCAACCTCTTGCTGGTCTTCTATGAGGAAATGGGACACTGGATACAGTAAGCTTCATGGATCTTTTGGTAGCTCACTGATATTCCCCTCCTCAAGCTTGACTGAGTATAGTGACAAGCTTGAACGTGAGCTTCAATGAGTTTTGAACTGGGAGCACAACAATACCAACATCTGCGCTTAAGCCAACCAGTTCACCATCTTCCAGGAGCACAACAATACCAACATCTGCGCTTAAGCCAGCTGGATCACCATTTGCCTTCAGCTCCAATGTCTTTGGACCACCAGTCTCCTCATGACTTAGGTGATGGCCTTCCTTGTGAGTCTCTTGAACCAGGAGCACAACAGCTCCTACGCCTGCGCTTAAGCCAACTGATTCCACTCATAAGATGTCTATCCATGGTCAGTAATATACACCAAGTGTAGGCTCTGAACAACATGGTCTCTTTTCTCCATGTTCAGGAATATGCATCTTGTGCAGGCTCTGATTAACATGGTTATATCCCTTTTCCTGTTGCTGCTTCTGGTCTAATAGTCACATCCTGTGTCCTACACACCATTACAACTCAGATAGGGATCAGTAACATCAGCATGGGACCAGATCATTGAATAAACTCAAGGCTGGTCGCCACTGCTTAAAAAAAGATTGCAAAACAGCTTATCACCTCCTATGACAGCTTTAGAAACAATATGAATGCATCAGGAACAATATGTATGCCTCTTTAATACAATCCAATATGCATTTTTAAGACAATCCAGGTGCTAAAGAAGACTAGGCTAATAACCTAATCAATTTCAACAACAGCATGAATACACCACACATCTAGGAACACTCCTAGATACTTAACGATCTCAAGGCAGACATGACAATTAAAGGACTCCCAATCAATATCAATATATCATGGATGCATGACAACCTAGGCAGACACTTCTAGGAACAAAAACAACCACAGATGATAAGATTAAGACACAATGCAACTTCTAGCAACTTATCATGATCCATTGGACTCTACACCATCACTCAAAAAAACGACCAGACACATTACACAAGCTATTGTTCAGGTTTAGGAGGTTTAACTTACAGCCAAGGAACCTGGGCTGGTTCCTTGAACCTCCATATACACACTACTCATCTGAGCTTGGTGGATTTGAGTTTTGGATTCATTACCCAACTCCTTTTCCTTGTGTGTTTAGCCCTGTTTGTAAAGCTCACCCTTAGATCCCCTCCTGTCCTCCTGGTCTTCTTGGTTCTATTGGACACCATCCGCCTGTGAACTCCTTGAAGCATGACTGAATTTGAGTGCTTTTAAGAACATGAGATGAAATGGCTTCTCTATGTTTCTTCTTGCTAATTTGACTTCACCATACACGACCAGGGGATCAGATAGGAACCCTGAGAATGACTGTGGCTTTTGTTGACTCCATATTGAAGTAAATTTGAGAAAGTCGGTTTGAGCAGTCTTCAAGAGGGTGTGAGCTTTGAGCTTGTGCTTGATGTGTAAAGGCCATCACATAACATTTAATAACCTGTCACCACAACTAAAGACAGGTATCAAAAGACAATAAAGAGATCAGAACATGGTTTCTCACCAAGTCTGATCTCCAAAAACACCTTAACAAAGAACACAATGGACATAAACTTTCTTGAAACTATTCAAGCAACAACACTGAATCCTAATTATCATAACTAACCTTTCAGGTAACATAGAAACATCACAACCTAACACCAGGTCTAAACAACCTGTTAAAAGAAATTTCTAAACTTTTTCTTGACAATTTTGAAGCAAATAAACCAGACAATTTTCTAGAAAAGATTAGAATAATATAATGGCAAATTTTTTTTTTTTTTTCAGAGATAGAGATTAAAAATAGCACTAAGACTCTTAACAAAATTCTAAGGCAGACAAATACTTAGACAAAATGACAATTGGACAGTCTTTTCATGTGTAGAAACTAGACAAGAACAACAAGCTAGTTTCTAAACACCCTAAGACAACACAAACGACCAGCACACACAGTGCTTTTATTAGAGTAGAAAATTCAGCTTACTCTCAAGAAACCTGAGCTGGTTTCTTGACTCTCCAGCCCATGGGGGCTTATTGAATGTACATTTGTTCCAGATGTGGATTGAATATCCACCACCTATCCTTAGTGAGTCCTTCCTTGCAGTGCTGACTCTTCTGACCTTTCTTCTCTTCCAACTTGAAGTAGGATTTGTTGGACAGAGACTGAGCTTCTGGTTGCCTCTCATTAACATGAGCAAAGACCTTGCAGATTTTCCATGGAGCTTCATCTGAAGTATGGCTCCAAACACCTTTGCCTCTAGGGTTTTTCTTCATCATTCTGACCCAGAGAGAGTAGTTTGGAGTTTTGAGCTTCACTGAACTCTCCCATGCTTGAATATTCATCATCTTGAAGATTTTTGGACCAGTGGATAATAGGATGTTCCTACTGGTTTGAAAGGGACAGGATTTGAAAGACTGGACTTTGATGAAGCTTGCTGAACTGAGCTAAGACTTTCTTGAGTTCCAGAGACTGAGATACTCCTTTATCTTGAGTTCTGGTGAGGTTTTTCTCTCCTGGAAAACCTTTGGACCAGAGGATAAAAGGATGTAACGAACAGGTTTGAACAGATTTTTAAAGAGAGATTTTGGACAGGGATGATTTGCGGAAGCAATATAGGTTCTCAAGAGCTTGTTGCTCTGATACCATGAAAGAATTGAGATGAAATAAAAGGAATATGATGAGAATAAGCTTCTGGTTCAGTATGAAACCAGAGAGAGTGATTGATAAGCAATTGAAAGTAATGAGAGAGTGAAGAGAGTATAAAGTGTTTGGGAGAGTTTCTGAGTATGCTAGAGTATAAGGGAGTAATGGAGGTCGTGAGAGACAAGAGAATAGAGAGAATCTGAGAGTTTAGTAACCAGAGTATATGAAGAAAGAGTTTTACTCTCCTTGGTTTACAATCAGATACAGCATTGTCTTAAATAGACAAGCACACATATTAAACAAAGACTAAAACAGGGTTTTACTAAACAAATAATATTGTAGGGTTTTCTGATGAAGCCAGGAAGGTACAGCCAAGGTGAATCTCGACCAGAGGGAGTAGAGAGTGACAGGAGAGAGATATGGGCACAGTCTGGTTGGGTGAAAGTGACAACAGGTTCATCCTCTTATGCACATGTGACTTTTACTCTATTTAATTCCCAACTTGTCTCAGCTCTCTCCAACGGTCTGATGCTCCATTTTAACTTCAAATCTGCTTCAGAAGATCAAGCTGGACGAGTTCCTCACCTGCCTTATCATCCAAGTCACTCTAGGTAACTTGGAAGCCAATACTGTACGGACTGCCTTGTGTAGCAAGGTTTTCCAGACCTGAATCTCTTCAAGTATCTCTTCTTCTCTTTGTCTTCTTTATTTCTAAGATCAATGGATCACACACAGCCATGCTTCTTCCTTCTCCACTCTAACCATAACTTGGTTCACAAGTCTGTATGAACTAGTCTCATCTTGAAGTATCCGGATTACTTCCTCTACAATATCAAACTTGGATCATGAACTAGATTCTTCTTCTGGTCATTCTCTTCTTCATTTCAACAGGGAATCACAAGGAAGTTGAATAAATCTCATAGGAGTTGGGATGAAGAAGTTATCCCACTTTCAAATCAGGTGATTCCAGTTTCCCAGTTTGGGAATAGCACAGCTTCTTCGTCGTTCCAATCAAACCAGGATGAATCACTTTGTGAGAAGCTTGATTTGTATACATAAAGTGGTGGAGAATCACCAGGAAGTTGAATAAATCTCATAGGAGTTGGCAAGAAGAAGTTATCCCACTTTCAAATCAGGTGATTCCAGTTTCCCAGTTTGGGAATAGCACAGCTTCTTCGTCGTTCCAATCAAACCTGGATGAATCACTTTGTGAGAAGCTTGATTTGGATACATAAAGTGGTGGAGAATCACCAGGAAGTTGAATAAATCTCATAGGAGTTGGGATGAAGAAGTTAACCCACTAGCAATGCTTTCTGAGGTCTGATAATGGAGGAGAATACACTAGCAATGCTTTCAAGAGTCATCTTGCAAAGCATGGGATTGTGCAACAAACTAGCTGTCCCTACACACCACAACAAAATGGGGTGGCTGAGAGGAAGAACAGACATTTGATGGAGGTTGCGAGATCAATAATGTTCCACATGAATGTCCCTAAGAGGTTTTGGAGTGATGCTGTTCAGACTGCTTGCTATCTCATCAATAGAGTGCCAACCCGTGTCTTGAAGAAACTGTCTCCCTTTGAAGTATTGAACAAGACCAAGCCACACATTGATCATTTGAGAGTCTTTGGGTGCTTATGTTATGTGATGATTCCCGGAGAAAGAAGGAACAAGCTAGAAGCAAAGAGTACTAAAGCTATGTTCATTGGGTACTCAATCACTCAGAAAGGCTACAAATGTTATGATCCAATAACTAGGAGGGTTATGGTATCTAGAGAAGTGAAGTTTGTTGAGTCTAAAGGGTATTATGAGGAGAAGAAATGGGAAGACCTAGAGGATCTGTCCCGAGCTCCATCAGAGAAGGCAACAACATTGAGAGTGTTGTTGGAGAGACTAGGGATAGGATTATCCCAAGATCAGGAACCAGGAAGAACAGGACCTTCTAATCAAGCTGGAGAAGCTGGAGGAACAACCCCTCTTGATCATGAGAGGGGGAATGGATCTGAATCAGGGGAGCAGGAGCATAACCAAGAGGATTCAGGTCAGCATGATCAGGAGGAGACACAGGAAGTAGAGAGTGAAGCTCAGTCAGGTGGAAATGAGCAGGGAGAACCTACTGGTTTAAGAGAGGAAGCACAAGAGAATGTTCAGGCTGAAGAACAGGTTGAGACCTTGCGGAGGAGCACAAGGATAAGGAGGGATCCTTCCAACTGGGTAAACACGAGAGTGTACTACAATGCCCAGGCTGTGGAGCATCCCTCTCAAGCCGTGTGTTCCTTTGCTGAGTTTCCAGAAGAGCACATGGTGTTTATGTGTAACTTGGATGAGAATGAGATACCAAGATCTTATGAGGAAGCTATGAAGCACAAGGTTTGGAGAGATTCAGTAGGAGATGAAAGGGATGCAATGATCAGGAATGATACTTGGTATGAGAGTGAGTTACCTAAAGGGAAGAAGGCAGTTTCAAGCAGATGGATCTTCACCATCAAGTACCTTGCAAATGGGGAGATAGATAGGCGCAAGACTAGGCTGGTTGCAAGAGGATTTACACAGACTTATGGGGAAGATTACATTGATACTTTTGCACCAGTGGCCAAGCTTCACACAATTCGAATTGTGTTATCTATTGCAACAAACTTGGAATGGGATTTGTGGCAAATGGATGTGAAGAATGCTTTCTTGCAAGGTGAACTTGAAGATGTAGTATACATGCATCCACCTCCTGGTCTTGAGCATCTAGTAAAGCCAGGGAATGTTTTGAGATTGAAGAAAGCAATATATGGGTTGAAACAGTCACCTAGAGCTTGGTACAGGAAGCTGAGTACAACACTCAATGGGAGAGGCTTTAGGAAGTCTGAACTAGATCACACTCTCTTCACCTTGACAGGACCTTCAGGGAGCATTGTGATTCTAGTGTATGTGGATGATTTGATTATCACAGGAAGTGATAAGGCAGGGATTCAGGCTACAAAGGAGTTTCTCAAATCTGTGTTTGACATCAAGGATTTGGGAGAGATGAAGTATTTTTTGGGGATTGAGATATGCAGATCTAAGGAGGGTTTGTTTATGTCTCAAAGGAAGTACACTATGGATATGCTGAAGGAGACTGATGTGCTTGGAGGAAAGATAGCTAAGACACCTCTTGAGGAAGGGTATAAGGTCTTGCGTGAGGGGGAGGTTGAAGAGAACCAGTTGTTTGAGGATGCTAAGCTGTATAGGAGGATGGTGGGTAAGCTGATCTACTTGACTATCACCAGACCTGATATATGCTTTGCTGTGAATCAAGTGAGCCAACATATGCAGGCACCAAAGGTACATCACTGGAAGATGGTTGATAGGATACTAAGGTATTTGAGTGGCTCGCATGGACAAGGAGTTTGATGGGTTGCAATGGCAGTACAGAAGTGGTTGGGTATTGTGATGCTGATTGGGCAGGAGATAGAGTGGACAGGAGATCAACTACTGGGTATTGTACATTCATTGGAGGGAATCTGGTTACTTGGAAGAGTAAGAAGCAGAAGGTCATCTCCTGTTCAAGTGCTGAAGCTGAGTATAGAGCTATGTTGAAGCTTACAAATGAGTTAGTGTGGATCAAGGGTATTTTGAAGCACTTGGAGATCGAGCAGACCACACCTATGACAATGCATTGTGACAATCAAGCAGCTATCCACATTGCTTCCAATTCAGTGTTTCATGAGAGAACAAAGCACATAGAAGTGGATTGTCATAAGGTGAGGCAGATGATTATCTTGGGAGTGATTCTGCCATGCTATACAAGAAGTGAAGATCAGCTTGCAGATGTGTTTACTAAGGCAGCGAGATTAAAGACAATGGAGTCCATACTATCAAGGCTTGGACTCATTGATCGTACTCCCAGGAGCTGAGCCCCTTAACCATGGAGTCTCCACTCTTTTTCCCTCATCAAGGTTTTATCCCAATGGGTTTTACTTGGTGAGGTTTTTAATGAGGGAGGTCTTCATGGTTTCCAAGCTTGACTTGTTGTACATGGTCAAGCTTGAGGGGGAGTATTGAGATGAAGACCAAGGAGAGACAGTAACTTTAGAGTTTTACTGTGGTAACTTTATTTTAACCACAGTAACTACTTGGGAAGTTATCTGATGAGATGAGAAGGTAGCTTAGTGAAGAGAAGAGGGTAAACTCGACCTAAGAGGATAAGGAAGGATAAGGGAGCACTTTGACAGCCTGTATGATGCTGGAAAGGAGAGGATGCTTTTACACTAGTGCAAGCATGTGAGAAAGCACAGCCAAGTGATTCAAAAGGAGTTCCAGCCTGTCCTTTGACTACACATGCTTATACATTTCGAAATCCCTTGTTGCTCTCTCTTTATATACTTGTAAACCCTTATCAGTTATTAATTAATGGAGTTTTGAGTCTCTCTCTCTATTCTCTCACTAAAATCTCTTAATCTCTTTAATCTTTTCGTCTGATTATCCCTGATTAGTTGAATCATGCTCTAATACACAAAAGTGTATAAGAACTACAACACCAGCTCAAACCCTTCCGTGCCTTGTCTTTACTCTTCAAAGAACCCTCAAACAGCTAGATAAGACTCCCGGAATGAAGATGTAGCTCTCGGGATGCAGCTTCTTCCAAGAACACTCACACCACTCTCACTTGATCTCTCAAAGTTTCAAGGTTGAATCTTCAAGAGAAAAACGCCAAGAACTCAGATTGAAATCAACCTGGCTCTGATACCATATCACTTTTGAGTAATGTAAACTATAATCTGAGTTTAGATAAGAATAGAGAAGAGATTAGAGTAGATTTAAGAGATTAAGAGACTAAATGAGAATCATTGTGAAAAGTATAGAGAGATTGATTTGTTTAGAACTGTCTAACTTTCATTAATGAGATTAGGATACATTATATAGTGAGGTAGAGACTCTAGGGTTTCAGATACAAAAGGAGAGAAAGCATGTAGAGTCAAAGGATAAGATAAGAAGAGGTTTGAACTATCCAATGAGAGAGGCCGCGTGTGTGAAGCATCTTTGCTTTATGCTAGATCCGCTCCAGCCCAAGACAGGCTGTCACACGCTCCTTCTTCCTTGGTAACGGTCTGATCCTTCAGATAAGTGATCAGCCCTTCTCCTTATCAGGTGTGACCATCCAGGTAACTTATTGCTTTACCGCAACTAAGGTAAGTGCGTACGGCCAGGTAGTACGGCCATGTACGGCCGTGTACGGCCTTGTACGGACGCCTCACCCAACCTTCTCCATTCCTCCTAAGCTTCTTCTCCTCCATTCATACTTAACCCCTCAAGTCTTCTCTCCTCATCTTAACAAACAAGAGATCCGAGCTGATCTCTTGAACCTCCATGGGCACGGTTCACTTGAACTTGGCAGGTTTGAGGCTTGGATTCAGTATCCAACACCTCTCCTTGGTGTGCCCATCCCTCTTGCAATGCTCACACTTCAGGCCTCTCCTATCCCCCTTCTTGTAAGGCGCCTTGTTGGGCTGAGAGCTTCTTTCAGCTTGAGAAGCAAAGGAGAGTGTTTCCTTTGTTGGGACCATTGAGAGTAACAGCAATGACAATGGTTCTTTTGGACTCCATGTTGAAGCTGGATGAACAAGACTGTCAAAGAACTCTTCAAGGCAGAAGCTTGGGACAAGGTGAGCTGAATCTTCAAGGGCGTGAGCTTGGGAGCTTGTGGATGTAGCGGAAGTCTTCACCAGGAGTCTGAGCAACCTGGCTCTGATACCATATGAGGTTTTCAGAGTACCAGTACTTGAGTGATGTAAGAACAGATGAGAGAGTTGTGTATGAAGAATAGAAAAGAGATTAAGAGAATCAAAGGGAGTATGGGTGAAGTCTAAGAGATTAATGGAGAGTATAAGAGACTGAGAGACTTAGAAACGAGATTAGGAGACTTAGTAGCCAGAGAATAAGATTCAAGAACAAGTTTATGAAGAAGAGAGACTCTCTCAGCTTAAGGGTTTACAAAGTGATCATAAGAGGCTTATATATGCCTTTACACAACTCATATCACAAACCTAGATCCTAAGGCTGTAATTAAAAGATAAAATGGATGGTAAGGATGAGAGAAGACTGGTCTTGATGTGGCTGGAGCTAGCTGGCGACTTTGGACTGAATGGAGAGCTCAGATTGCTTCATTTGAATGAAGGGAGGAGATTGGTCTTGCTGTAAAGGTAAAGCACCTTTACCTTTCCAGCTTGCACATACAGCTCACTCTGATCCCTTTGGTATATTCCCTTTCCCTCTCACACTTCAACGGTCACTATAGAAAAGGATAGAATCCGAGTGAACCGCCCTCACATTGCACATCTTGATTTGGGCTGAACCGGATGACTTGGGCGTGTGGAGTGGCCGTACGGTTGATGTTACGGACCTCCTGTCCGTACCACTATCCCTAACTATGCACATTGCCTTATCTCCTTCTTGACTGATCCCAAACACCTTCATGATTCACCCTAGACCGTACAAGGCCGTACTGAACGCCCTATCTTTGCACCACACTTCCATCTTCTCTCTAACTCCTTCACAGCCTTCACATGATCAGTCTAAGTCTTTCCTAGACTTAACTTCACAAGATAACTACTTCAGAACACCTCTGAAGCTTGATTGAACTCTTCTGGACATCTTCTAGAGCTTGCCCTATTATTGTACAAGCTCTATCTTCTCTTCAGTTCAACATGGTTAACCTTAATTCAGACCAAAGATAGGGTACTTGATGCATTTAGGAACTTTCAAACTTATGTGACTAACCATTATCATGCTAAGATTAGAATTTTGAGATCAGATAATGGAGGAGAGTACACAAGTCATGCATTCAAGCAACACTTATCACAACATGGGATCCTACATCAAACAAGCTGTCCGTATACTCCACAGCAAAATGGAGTGGCTGAGAGGAAGAATAGGCACCTCATGGAAGTGGCAAGGTCCCTTATGTTTCAGAGTAATGTTCCAAAGAGATTTTGGAGTGATGCGGTTGCTGTTGACATGAAGCAATAAGAGCTGAGTATATTGAGAGAAGGCAGTAAGGAGCAAGAGGATCATCAGTGTGATCCGATTAAGCAAAGAATCTCCTTACCTTGCAATGCAAGACTGTCCGTACAATCTACTCTACCTTGGAGTGCAAGATATGCAAAGGGAACTGATGAAATGAAGGGAGATGGCAAGAAGAATATCTTTGGTCGCCAATGGGAAGTGGAGAGACATTGGGAAGCAATGTCACGGGTCTGGTTAAGGATTCAAAGTCCTTCCCATCCGTTAGGACCTGTCATTATCAGGCTGAGCAATCTGTGCATACCAGTCCAAGAGTAGATTAGTTTATTAGTTCTATGGGATTCTTTGTTTATTATTTTCCCTAGATGCAATGTCTTCTTTGTCTCTCTTTATATACTCATGTATCATGTACCAAATGAAGTAAGGAAATATACTTCCTCATTACTCTCTCTCATAGTTTCGAAATCACCTCTCTCTCTCTTTCATCTCTCTCTCTCTCTCGGATTCTTAGTAAACCCTAGCTCTCTCTTCTCTTTGTTCTTGATAAATCACACAAGCTACTCTTATAATTCATACATTTTATCATGGTATCAGAGCAACCAAGCTCTTGAACCCTCTATCTACTTCCGCAAAACAAATCTCTGTTTCTTTTCTTGCTGTTCTTCACCAAGATCCTACCTTTGAATCCTCAAGATGGAGAACAACAACAACAACAACAACCGCATCAGCATACCTGTGACTCTGAAGGGGATTAACTACCTCTTATGGGCCAGGATGGTGAAGATTGCCCTTGGAGGAAAGGGTTTGTGGAGTCATGTCTCAGCAGAAGCGGCTCCAAAGCAAACCACCCAAGGAGAAGATGGACAGGATATGGTGGTAGCTGATGAAGACAAGTGGGCACAGGAAGATCTCATGGTTCTCACAGTGCTCCTCAGCTCTCTTGAACCTGCCATCATGGAGTCCTACTCTTACTGTGAGACTACCAAACAGCTGTGGGATACACTTTACAAAGTGTATGGAAATGTCTCCAACCTCACAAGAGTCTTTGAAGTGAAGAGAGCCATCAATGCACTCAACCAAGGGGATGTGGAGTTTCAACCACACTTTGGCAAGTTCAGGTCTCTTTGGGCAGAGATGGAGCTGCTAAGACCACACACCACTGACCATGCCACTCTCCTAACCAGACATGAAGAGG
This sequence comes from Brassica rapa, assembly GCF_000309985.2. Classification (NCBI taxonomy): domain Eukaryota; kingdom Viridiplantae; phylum Streptophyta; class Magnoliopsida; order Brassicales; family Brassicaceae; genus Brassica; species Brassica rapa. Next base: position 139,587 of record NW_022610622.1, read on the forward strand.
ACAGAGTGTTTGGACTGCTGCTCACTCTTAACCCATCTTATGGGAGCTTGATCAAGCACATCCTAAGAGCTGACAAACTACCTGACCTGGATGAAGTGTGTGCTCAAATCCAGAAGGAAGAAGGCTCAGTGGGCTTGTTTTGTGGAAAGGGAGACTTAAGCATGGCGCATCAAGCAGAACAAGCAGTGGCAAACAAGGCAGCTTACAAACAAGATGAGAAGAAAGGCCTGACCTGTGACCACTGCAAGAAGAAGGGTCACTTGAAGGACAAATGCTGGATACTCCATCCCCACCTTAAGCCCAACAAGTTCAGGGAGACTCGCTCTCAATACCAAGATGCAAGGGCCAACTTCTCAGCTGATGGTGCTGAGCCAACAACACCAATCACCATGGGAATAAGCAACCTAGGTGTGGGAAGTGCCACTGCCTCCACATCAGGCTATGCCACGCCAAGAGCCAACCTGGATGAGACCATCAAGAAGTCTGACTTAACAGCTCTCATCAAGGCTCTAAAGGAATCTGGTATATCTAAAACCCTTGGTGTCTCTCTTAATGCTTCACATATTGCTAATGGACCTATGAAAGATTTTAAATCAGCTAAGCCCTTAGTTATAGACTCTGGTGCTTCTCATCACATGATAAGTGATCTAGAACTGATTAAAAACATAGAACCGGCCTTAGGAAATGTGATGATAGCAAATGGAGATAAAATCCCAATAAAAGGTGTAGGTAATCTTAGACTGTTTGATAAAGAAACTAAGGCTTTCTATATGCCCACCTTTGCTTCAAACCTATTGTCTGTTAAGAAAGTAACTAATGATCTCAATTGTCAAGTTACATTCACGCCTAACAGTGTGTACTTTCAGGATATTGATTCTAGTAAGTTGCTTGGCAAAGGTGTTACCAAGGGAGACTTGTACTTGCTTGAGGACACAAGATCTGCAACTGATTTATATCCTGCTTTTCATTCTGTTTCTGAATTCCCTAAAGATGTAATATGGCATGCTAGACTAGGACATCCTCATTCTCATGCCTTGAACATCCTGTTGCCTAGCATTTCTTTTAAAAGTGATTGTGAGGCTTGTATCTTAGGAAAACATTGTAGAACTGTGTTTCCTAAATCAAAGACTCAATATGATAATTGCTTTGATCTCATCCATTCTGACGTATGGACTGCCCCATGTGCATCTAGAGAGCAACATAAATATTTTGTGACATTCATTGATGAGAAATCTAAATACACATGGATCACTTTGTTGCAATCTAAGGATAGAGTGCTAGAAGCTTTTAAAAACTTTCAAAGCTATATTACTAACCATTTCAATGTTAAGATCAAAATTCTTAGATCAGATAATGGTGGTGAGTATACTAGCACAGCCTTCAAACAACACCTAGCCTCACATGGAATCATTCAACAAACTAGCTGTCCTTATACACCTCAACAAAATGGAGTGGCTGAGAGAAAGAATAGACACTTGATGGAAGTGGCGAGGAGTATGATGTTCCATGCCAATGTACCTAAGCGTTTTTGGGGAGATGCAGTGGTCACGGCCACCTATCTAATCAACCGTACACCTACAAGAGTCCTCCTTGATGCCACTCCCTATGAGGTACTAAACAAATCTAGATCATCCATTGACCATTTGCGTGTGTTTGGGTGTGTGTGTTTTGTTTTGATTCCAGGAGAACTAAGGAACAAGCTAGAAGCAAAGAGCACAGAGGCTATGTTCATTGGGTACTCTACACATCAGAAAGGGTACAAATGCTATGTACCAGAAACAAGGAGAGTCCTAGTATCCAGAGATGTTAAGTTCATGGAATCCAAGGCCTACTATGATGAGAAGAGTTGGGGAGAACTCAAAGATCTATCTCATTCTGCCTCGGACAGAGCTAACAATCTGAAAGTTCTTATGGAAAGACTTGGCATCAACTTACCAAGGGAACCAGAGAAGGGCCGGGACACTACTCCTCAGCCTGATGGAACTGAGGTACGAGACAATGAAGTCTCTCATCATGATCATGAGGGGGGCAATGGAGAACAACCTGCACAAGCTCAACATGAAGAAAACTCAGTATTGTCTCATGATCAAGATGAGATGGAACAACCAGAAACTGAAGAAGCTCAAGATAGTGAACTTGAGCAGACACCAGCTCTAAGAAGAAGTACAAGGATCAGGAGACCGGCTTCAGATTGGGTTAAGACAAGGATCTACTACAATGCTCAAGCGGTGGCACATCCAGTGAGTGGGGTATGCAACCTTGCTCAGTATCCAGAAGAACATCAAGCCTTTGTGAGCTCCTTGGACCAGGAATGGATACCAAAAACGTATGCAGAAGCTATGGAGGATGATGAATGGAGGAACTCAGTGGATGATGAAATGGGGGCCATGGAAAGGAACAACACCTGGTATGAGACAGAGCTTCCAAAAGGGAAGAAAGCTGTGACTAGCAGACTCATACACACCATCAAGTACCTTGCAAATGGGAAGCCAGAAAGGAAAAAGACCAGACTGGTGGCAAGAGGGTACACACAAGTATATGGAGAAGACTACCTAGACACTTTTGCACCAGTGGCCAAGCTCCATACAATCCGGATCCTCCTCTCATTGGCAGTGAACCTAGAATGGGATCTGTGGCAAATGGATGTGAAGAATGCATTCTTGCAAGGTGAACTGGAAGATGAAGTATATATGAGGCCACCTCCCGGAATGGAAGAGGCTTTGTGAAGTCTCAAGCGGATCACACACTGTTCACTCTCACCAGCCAGGAAGGGATTGTTGTGATCCTGGTCTATGTAGATGATATCATCATCACTGGTAGTAACAAGGAAGGGATCAGCTCAACTAAGACATTCCTCAAGGCTGCATTTGACATCAAAGACCTAGGAGAACTGAAATATTTCCTTGGCATTGAGATGTGCAGATCAAAGGAGGGATTGTTTATGTCCCAAAGAAAGTATACTTTGGACATTCTAAAGGAGGCAGGAGACCTTGGAGGAAGATTGGCCAAGACACCACTGGAAGAAGGCTACAAGGCTATGCGTGAGGGGGAGTTTGATGCAACTCCCTTTGAGGATGTCAAGAGGTATAGAAGAATGGTTGGGAAGCTCATCTATCTCACTATCACCAGGCCGGATGTGTGTTTTGCTGTGAACCAAGTGAGTCAACACATGCAAGCTCCTAAGGTACATCATTGGAACATGGTGGAAAGGATCTTGAGATACTTAAGAAAAGCCCCAGGTCAGGGAGTTTGGATGGCTTGCAACAAGAGTACTGAAGTTGTTGGGTATTGTGATGCTGATTGGGCTGGAGATAGAGTTGATAGGAGATCAACCACAGGCTATTGTACCTTTATTGGAGGAAACCTAGTCACATGGAAGAGCAAGAAGCAGAAGGTGGTCTCTTGCTCAAGTGCTGAGGCAGAATACCGATCTATGAGGAAGCTTACTAGTGAACTCATACGGATCAAGGGTCTGCTAAAGGACTTGGGCATAGAGATCTCCACGCCAATGACTATGCATTGTGACAATCAGGCAGCAATACACATTGCATCAAACTCTGTGTTCCATGAGAGGACTAAGCATATAGAAGTGGACTGTCACAAGGTGAGACAAGCAGTAGAGCAGCAAGTGATTCTTCCATGTTACACAAGAAGTGAAGATCAACTAGCTGACATATTCACCAAGGCAGCCAGTAGCAAGGTTTGTGAGTTCATCCATCCTAAACTTGGACTCATAGACCTCTCTTCCCACTAACACTCTCAACCGTGGAGTGTTCTACTCTTTTTCCTTGGCTTGGGTTTTCTCCCATGTGGTTTTTCTCAAGCTAAAGGTTTTAATGAGGGAATGCTTCATGGTTTCCAAGCTTGACCTGTTCCATGGTCAAGCTTGAGGGGGAGTGTTGACATGAAGCAATAAGAGCTGAGTATATTGAGAGAAGGCAGTAAGGAGCAAGAGGATCATCAGTGTGATCCGATTAAGCAAAGAATCTCCTTACCTTGCAATGCAAGACTGTCTGTACAATCTACTCTACCTTGGAGTGCAAGATATGCAAAGGGAACTGATGAAATGAAGGGAGATGGCAAGAAGAATATCTTTGGTCGCCAATGGGAAGTGGAGAGACATTGGGAAGCAATGTCACAGGTCTGGTTAAGGATTCAAAGTCCTTCCCATCCGTTAGGACCTGTCATTATCAGGCTGAGCAATCTGTGCATACCAGTCCAAGAGTAGATTAGTTTATTAGTTCTATGGGATTCTTTGTTTATTATTTTCCCTAGATGCAATGTCTTCTTTGTCTCTCTTTATATACTCATGTATCATGTACCAAATGAAGTAAGGAAATATACTTCCTCATTACTCTCTCTCATAGTTTCGAAATCACCTCTCTCTCTCTCTCGGATTCTTAGTAAACCCTAGCTCTCTCTTCTCTTTGTTCTTGATAAATCACACAAGCTACTCTTATAATTCATACATTTTATCAGTTGCCACTGCTTGTTACTTGATCAACAGAACTCCAACCAAGGTTCTGAATGAGAAGGCTCCATTTGAAGTTCTGAACAGGTACAAACTGTTAATATGAAGTCATGAGATAAGGAGGCTAAGATGGAGTAAAGGGAAGGAGATGGGAGAGTTGGAGTCGACCCAAGCCGTACCATCCGTACTGACCGTACAGGCCGTACAGGTTAAAGTCACCCACACCTCGACCAGATTGAAGTTACCATGATCAAGTAACTTAGGAGTGAAAGGAGAAGTTACTTGGGGTAACTACTGGCGAGTGTGACCGTTTGGAGAGGATAAGGAAGAGCTTAGCCAGGCTGTCAAGAGCTGGATAAGGCTAAAGGTGCTTTATCACAAAGGAGAAGCTTATTGGAGAGTTTAAATTAAAGCAACTTCTTATCCCTTACAATAGTGACCATTTGCGAAACCCTTAACCTATTGTAGCCTCACTATATATTGTTGACACTCATGATTAATACAAGGTAGACAGTTCTAAACAAATCAATCTCTCTACACATTTGACAATGATTCTCCATTAGTCTCTTAATCTCTTAAATCTACTCTAATCTCTTCTCTATTCTTATCTAAACTCAGATTATCTTTTTCATCACTCAAAAGTGATATGGTATCAGAGCCAGGTTGATTTCAATCTGAGTTCTTGGCGTTTTTCTCTTGAAGATTCAAACTTGAAACTTTGAGAGATCAAGTGAGAGTGGTGTGAGTGTTCTTGGAAGAAGCTGCATCCCGGGAGCTACATCTTCATTCCGGAAGTCTTATCTAACTTTTTGAGGGTTCTTTGAAGAGTAAAGACAAGGCACGGAAGGGTTAAGCTGGTGTTGTAGTTCTGAGTCTCAAGATCAAGTCTTTTACAAGTTATTGAAGTGAAACTGTTGAAGATGGAGAGTGGTTCCAAGATGAAGGTTGCTGTGACTTTCAAGGGAAGTAACTACCTAGTATGGTCTAGGATGGTGAAGACTGCTGTGGGAAGTAAGGGTTTATGGAAGCACATCACATCTGGTGAGGCTCCAAAGCTCATTACTCAAGGAGGAGACAAGGAGAGTGTCTCGGAAGCTGAAGCTGAGAAGTGGCAACAAGAGGACATGATGGTGATGTCTGCTCTTCATAGCTCGTTGGAGCCGGCCATTCTAGATGCTTACAGCTATTGTGAGACAGCCAAGGAGCTGTGGGAAACACTGAAGAAGGTGTATGGAAACACCTCTAACCTCAGCCGGGTCTTTGAAGTGAAGAAAGCTTTGAATGATCTAACTCAGGAGGACATGGAGTTCACTAAGCATTTGGGGAGGTTCCGGACACTCTGGTCAGAGCTGGAGATGCTGAGGCCTAGCACAACTGATCCGGAGCTGCTCAATGAAAGGAGAGAGCAAGACAAGGTCTTTGGGTTGCTGCTTACATTGAATCCAAGCTACAGTGGGTTGATTCAGCATATGTTGAGGGCTGAGAAGCTTCCAGACCTGGAGGATGCGTGTGCTCAGATACAAAAGGAGCAAGGCTCCATTGGCTTGTTTGGTGGCAAAGGAGACTTGTCTCTAGCCAATGCTGCGCAAACTGATCATGAGGAGATACCACAAGCCAACAGAGCAGCACACGGCAAGTATGAGGATAGGAAGTTCAATGGCAATTGTGATCACTGCAAGAAGCATGGACACAAGAAGAGCCAGTGCTGGATACTTCATCCTCATCTGAAGCCGGCGAAGTTCATGAAGGAAAGGGAGGCAAGAGCTCATGCTTCTGAGGGAACAAGTGGAGCCGGATCATCTAGCCGTGGAGCTGAAGGAGAGGGGTGTGAGGGTAATGGCAAGGCACTGGTGACATACTCAGGAGCTCCTAACATCCGTGGCAATGATCAGGACTTCATCAGGAGATCCGAGATGGATGCTCTCATCAAAATGCTCAAGGAGAATGGTAACACTTATGGGTACTCCTTTGGTGCATCCATGATAGCTAAGACTATAGAAACATCTCATTGTGTTGCTGATATTGCTAGGATGGATAGAGTTAAAAACAATGAACAGGCTAGACATGAGCACACCTTTGCTAGAAATGCTAGGATGAATCATGAACTAAATGCATTTAGATCACCTTTGAACCTTTGTCATAATGCTAGCAGTATAACTAAGCCATTAATTGTTGATTCAGGTGCATCTCATCACATGATTAGTGATACAAACCTGATTAAAGATATAGAACCAACTAGTGGACATGTTATGATTGCAAATGGGGACAAGATCCCTATTAGAGGAATAGGGAACTTGAAGTTGTTTGATAAGAACACTAGAGCTTTCTACATGCCTGAATTTACATCTAACTTGCTATCTGTTAAGAAATGCACAACTGATTTGAATTGCAATGTTATATTCAGTCCTAATGATGTAAAGTTTCAGGATATTGAGAGCAGCCACTTGATTGGAAAAGGAATCACTAAAGGAGAGTTGTATTTGCTTGAAGAACTTGATCCTGTTTCCAATTACAATTGCTCTTTTACTACTGCTTCTAGTTTAAATAAAAATGCTTTGTGGCATGCTAGATTAGGACACCCTCATGGTAGAGCTTTGAACTTGATGTTACCAGGTGTTTTATTTGAGAATAAGGATTGTGAAGCTTGCATTTTAGGCAAGCATTGTAAAACTGTGTTTCCAAACTCTACTAGTGTTTATGATAAGTGCTTTGATCTTATTCATTCTGATGTTTGGACTGCACCTTGCATATCTAGAGACAATCATAAATACTTTGTCACATTCATTGATGAAAAATCCAAATACACCTGGTTAACTTTAATCCCATCAAAAGATAGAGTGATAGATGCATTTAAGAACTTTCAAGCTTATGTGACTAACCATTATAATGCCAAGATTAAAATTCTTAGATCAGATAATGGAGGGGAGTACACAAGCTATGCGTTCAAAAGTCATCTAGAGCATCATGGGATCTTGCATCAAACAAGCTGTCCTTATACTCCACAACAGAATGGGGTAGCTGAGAGGAAGAACCGACACCTGATGGAGGTTGCTAGGTCCCTGATGTTCCAAGCAAACGTTCCAAAGAGGTTTTGGAGTGATGCTGTGGCTACTGCTTGTTATTTGATCAACAGGATTCCCACAAAGGTGTTGAAGGATCAAGCACCATTTGAAGTTCTGAACAAGCACAAGCCATCAGTGGATTACTTGAGAGTATTTGGATGTTTATGCTTTGTGTTGGTACCAGGAGAGTTGAGAAACAAGTTAGATGCAAGGAGCACTAAGGCTATGTTCATTGGCTACTCAACAACACAAAAGGGATATAAGTGCTATGATCCAGCAACTAGAAGAGTCCTGATCTCTAGAGATGTGAAGTTCATAGAAGCAAGAGGATACTATGAAGAAAGGAATCAAGAGGAGTTAAAGGATTTAACATCAGATAAGGCAGGCGCTTTAAGACTGATTTTGGAAGGTCTAGGTATCAAGATGAACCAGGATCCAAATGTGGGGAGGAGGAACCAACATGAGAGTTCTCCTGCCCCTGTTGAAGCCAATCAGTCACCTCACCTTGATCGTGAGGGGGGCAGGGAATCTGAAACTCAAGAAGATGGTCAGGATGGAACCGGCTTGAGTGAAGAAGAAGAAGAGAGTGTTTCAGGCTCTCACAATCAAGGTGATCAAAGCCAGGGAGAAGGAGAAGCTCAGGCTGAAGCACCAGAACCGAGTGTCCAAGAGGAGCAGGTTCAGAACCAACCAGTATTGAGGAGAAGCACAAGGCTGAGAAAGGATCCTTCTAGTTGGGTAAACACGCGAGTGTACTACAATGCCCAAGCTGTGGAGCATCCTTCTCAAGCTGTGTGTTCCTTTGCTCAATACCCTGAAGAACATTGTGCTTTTATGGTAAACTTGGATGAGAACTACATACCAAGAAGCTATGAAGAGGCAATGATGGATAAAGAATGGAAGGAATCAGTTGGAGCTGAGGCAGGAGCTATGATCAAGAATGATACATGGTATGAGAGTGAATTACCAAAAGGGAAGAAGGCTGTGACTAGTAGATGGATCTTCACAATCAAGTATAAGGCTGATGGAAAGGTGGAGAGGAAGAAGTCAAGACTGGTTGCAAGAGGCTTTACTCAAACTTATGGAGAAGATTACATTGAGACCTTTGCACCAGTAGCTAAACTACACACAATCCGGATTGTCTTAAGCTTAGCTGTGAACCTTGGATGGGGCTTATGGCAAATGGATGTGAAGAATGCATTCCTACAAGGAGAGCTGGAGGATGAAGTGTATATGCATCCACCTCCAGGCTTGGAACACTTAGTGAAGAGAGGGAATGTGTTGAGACTGAAGAAAGCTATCTATGGACTGAAGCAATCACCAAGAGCTTGGTACAACAAGCTGAGTACTACTCTGAATGGCCGAGGCTTCAAGAAGTCTGAACTAGACCACACCCTCTTCACACTCACCACTCCCTCAGGTATGATTGCACTCCTTGTGTATGTTGATGATATCATTATCACAGGAAGTGATAAGGAAGGTATCATAGCAACCAAGGAGTTCCTTAAATCCATGTTTGAAATTAAAGACTTGGGAGAAATGAAATACTTTCTTGGAATTGAGATATGTAGATCCAAGGAAGGTTTGTTCATGTCCCAAAGGAAGTATACACTTGATCTTTTGAAAGGTGCAGGTGCTTATGGAGGCAAGACAGCAAGGATGCCTATGGAGGATGGTTACAAAGTCCCACGAGAGGGGGAGATTGAAGACAGCAAACCTTATCAGGATCCTAAACTCTATAGAAAGCTAGTTGGCAAATTGATTTACCTTACCATAACTAGGCCTGACATTTGTTTTGCTGTGAATCAGGTGAGTCAACACATGCAAGTGCCTAAGGAGCATCATTGGCGCATGGTGGAGAGAATCTTGATGTATCTCAATGGCTCACCTGATCAAGGAGTATGGATGGGTTGCAATGGGAGCACTGAAGTGGTTGGATACTGTGATGCGGATTGGGCTGGTGATAGAGCAGACAGGAGATCAACCACAGGCTATTGCACATTCATTGGAGGCAACTTGGTTACATGGAAGAGTAAGAAGCAGAAGGTGGTGTCTTGTTCAAGTGCAGAAGCTGAGTATAGAGCTATGCTGAAGCTTACCAATGAGCTGGTGTGGATCAAAGGTATCTTGAAGCATTTGGAGATTGATCAAGCCACTCCAATGACAATGCACTGTGATAACCAAGCTGCCATCCACATTGCCTCCAACTCGGTGTTCCATGAGAGAACCAAGCACATTGAAGTTGATTGTCACAAGGTGAGGCAGATGATCATCCTAGGAGTCATCCTGCCATGCTACACAAGAAGTGAAGATCAGTTGGCTGATGTGTTCACCAAGGCTGCAAGACAGAAGACAATGGAGTCCATTCACATCAGGTTGGGCCTCATTGATCTTGGGAAGAGAAGGAGCTGATCCTCTTGGCTGTGAGGTCTTTACTCTTTTTCCCTCATCAAGGTTTTGTCCCAATGGGTTTTCCTTGGTGAGGTTTTTAATGAGGAAGATCTCATAGCCATCCAAGCTTAGGCTTTCACAAAGCTAAGCTTGAGGGGGAGTGTTAATATGAAGTCATGAGATAAGGAGGCTAAGATGGAGTAAAGGGAAGGAGATGGGAGAGTTGGAGTCGACCCAAGCCGTACCATCCGTACTGACCGTACAGGCCGTACAGGTTAAAGTCACCCACACCTCGACCAGATTGAAGTTACCATGATCAAGTAACTTAGGAGTGAAAGGAGAAGTTACTTGGGGTAACTACTGGCGAGTGTGACCGTTTGGAGAGGATAAGGAAGAGCTTAGCCAGGCTGTCAAGAGCTGGATAAGGCTAAAGGTGCTTTATCACAAAGGAGAAGCTTATTGGAGAGTTTAAATTAAAGCAACTTCTTATCCCTTACAATAGTGACCATTTGCGAAACCCTTAACCTATTGTAGCCTCACTATATATTGTTGACACTCATGATTAATACAAGGTAGACAGTTCTAAACAAATCAATCTCTCTACACATTTGACAATGATTCTCCATTAGTCTCTTAATCTCTTAAATCTACTCTAATCTCTTCTCTATTCTTATCTAAACTCAGATTATCTTTTTCATCACTCAAAAGTGATACAAACCAGCACTTGATTACTTGCGAGTCTTTGGATGCCTATGCTTTGTGCTCAAACCAGGAGAGATGATCAACAAGCTAGAAGCAAGAAGTACTAAGGCTGTGTTCATAGGATACTCAGCTACACAGAAAGGATACAAATGCTATGATCCTATAGCAAGGAGAGTTCTTGTATCTAGAGATGTGAAGTTCTTGGAAGATAGAGGATACTATGAAGAAAAGAACCAAGAAGACCTGAAGGACTTAACATCAGACAAGGCCACCACCTTGCGGATCATCCTTGAAGGTCTTGGAATCAGTACATCCCAGGATCCGAGGAATCACGCAACTACACCTCCTGAAGTTTATTCACCATCCCACCTTGATCATGAGGGAGGAGAGGAGCATGAGGAGCCTATGCAAGAGGCTAATCAGGATGAAGGAGGAGTAGAGAATGAAGGAGAAGAGAGCATAGGCTCTGATGGTCATGGTCATGATCATGGTGTGAGACAAACACCTTCTCAAGATGAAGTGGTAGAAGAACAACAGGAAGAAGAACCGGTTGTGCAGCCACTAAGAAGGAGTACAAGGATAAGGAAGGATCCTTCTAGCTGGGTAAGAAGGAGTACAAGGATAAGGAGAGTGTTGAGTTGAGTTGATTATATGAGTATGGAGAGAAGAGGAGTTGAAGAGAAGAAGAGATGGGGAAGCTTAGGGAGTTTGGGAGTGAATGGTACGGACGTCCGTACAAGGCCGTACATGGCCGTACCGTCCGTACCAAAGGTCTCGACCAAAACTAACCCAACCTCGACCAAGTGAAACGGTAACAAGGAAATGTTACCTTGGGGACTTAAGGAGAAGGGATCAGACCGTTGAGTGGATAAGGGAAGAGCGTGCCAGGCTGGAACAGGCTGTAAAGAGGCAAAGCGTGTGAGCCTTATCATCCAATCATCCGGAAAGCAACCTTGACTCTACATGCTTCAATAGTGCCCATTTCGACTCTTGTAAACCCTTATGCTTTCCATATAAATATGTAACCTCACTCATTAATAAGGTTTGGAACGGATCAGACCGTTTATGGATAAGGTTGGAGCGCGCCTTATCTATCCAGCTCTTGGACAGGCTGTAAAGCCAAAAGCGTGTGTTCCTTTCTGACCTTGACTACACATGCTTAGACTAGTGCCATTTCCCTTACTTGAAAGCCCTAATGTCTCTCCTATATATATTGTAACCTCATCCATAATAAAGATTAGACAGTTCAGCTTATCTTTGCCTCCATGGCTTACTCTTAGTCTTGTTCTCTAAACCTTACTCTCTACACTCGTTTCTTCTCTAATCTCTCTTAAATCTATACTAAACACTCAGATTACTCTTCATTACTCTAAAAGTGATATGGTATCAGAGCCAGGTTCATGAGAATCTGAGTTCTTGTTGAGATTTGTATCAAGACAAAGGATAAAAGCTAGGAGCTGGGCGTTGAAGATTCAAGCTTCAAGTCTTCTCCGGTTGTGTTTTTAGTCTTGTTGGTGTGATTACTACTCTCAGTCCAAGATTTAGCAAGCTGTTTACGTCTAGCTGCTTCAAGATGGATAGTGGGATGACGATGAAGGTGGCGGTGGTGTTCAAGGGGAACAACTACCTAGTGTGGTCACGGATGGTGAAGACCGCAGTTGGAAGCAAAGGCTTGTGGGGACACATTACCTCAGGAAAGGCCCCAAAGCCGGTTGCTCAAGAAGAAGACAAGGATGAGACAGCAAAGGATCCAGTTGAGAGGTGGGAGCAAGAAGACATGATGGTGATGTCAGTTCTTCATGCTTCCTTAGAGCCGGCGATTCTGGATGCGTACTGCTACTGTGAGACGGCAAAGGAGTTGTGGGATACCTTAAAGAAGGTGTATGGAAACACATCCAACCTGAGTAGAGTCTTTGAGGTGAAGCAAGAGATCAACAACTTGGTTCAAGAAGACATGGAGTTTACCAAGCACCTAGGAAGGTTCAGGTCACTCTGGTCCGAGCTAGAGATGTTGAGGCCAAGCACGGTTGATCCCAGTGAGCTAATCAAGAGGCGTGAGCAGGACAAGGTCTTTGGACTGCTCTTGACACTGAATCCGGCATACAGTGGGCTGATACAACACATGCTGAGAGATGATACTCTACCTGACTTGGAGGAAGTGTGTTTTCGGATTCAGAAAGAGCAAGGGTCAATTGGTTTGTTTGGGAAGAAGGGGGAGTTGTCTTTAGCTAACCAAGCCGCACAAGCTGAGCAAGGAGAGACTACACAAGCTAACAGAGCTACGAATGGGAAGTTTGAGGAGAGGAGGTTCAATGGGAGCTGTGATCATTGCAAGAAGCAAGGCCACAAGAAGAGCCAGTGTTGGATACTCCACCCACACCTCAAACCGGCAAAGTTCATGAAGGAAAGGGAAGCTAGAGCTCACATGTCTGACGGGTCAAGTGATGTGGGTACTAGCAAGGCTCAAGAAGGTGGTACAAGTGATGGCAAGTCTTTGGTGGCGTACATGGGAGCTCCTAGCAGCCGCAACAATGATCAGGACTTCATAAGGAAGGCTGACATTGATGCACTCATCAAAATGTTCAAGGATAACGGTAACATCTATGGTTATTCTTATGGTGCTTCCATGATTGCTAGGACTGTAGTATGAGATTTTCAGAGATCTCAGGTTGTGTGTGTGTATAAGCTCCAATGGAGCAAGCTGAGAAGATTAGAGTTTGTTTTAGGTGATTTTAGAGAGAGAGTTTATAAGAGTGTTTATGTGTTTACTTAAATCAGAAACAAGAGACTTTGAGAGATTAAGAGTATAAGAAAGGGAGAGATTAGAGAGAATCTGATTCAAGAACACATTTCATTATGAAGTGGAGAGGGGAAATCCCCCAAACTCCCTTAAGGGTTTACAAAATCGCCCACACATCTCCTTTTATAAGGTTTACAACTTTGCATTCTCATAAACCTAAATCTAATGGATAATATTAACTTGAGATGAATGGAAGGCTAGGATGTAAGCTTGGTATTGCAATCTGTGTGATGTCTTGTGATTGGCTGAGGGCTGATGATGCTTCATTGGTTGATTTGAATCTGTTCAAAGGGGAAGGCTGGCCTCTGATTGGATAATCCTAGGCGCCTCCTAATGTAGCCTTTCTTGTGTCCAGATTCATGATCAGTATACAGCCAAGGGACAGCTCACGCCAGCTCACTCCTTGCTGTGCCTTATCCACAAGTGGTCCCAACATTCAAACAAAGACATTGGCGCCTCTTGGCTTCTTCACACAATCAGCCAACGCCATTCTTCTTACTTGGGACTCAAGTTAGGCTGATAACAATCCTTAGAGCATGTACAGATCATGTCATGTCCGTACATAGACGCCCTAAGTTTGCACCAAGCCTAAGACTCACAAATGGCCGAGTATACACCTTTGGTACGTCCACCATCCGTACTGATTCATACTAGGCCGTACATGGCTGTACCAGCCTCGCCCTATCTTTGTACACTCGCCCATTTGCTCCTCAATACTCTTCTAAGTCTCTCCTAGACTTTGTCCTTGCTTAGAACCACCATCAGATCACCTCTAGCTCTCTTAAGACACTTCACCACTCTTGATAGGCATTCTCTAAAGCTCTTGCCCTATCTTTGCACAAGCTCCATCTCAACTCTACACCTTTAGCTTCTCCATTCCTTTCTTCAAGTTAACACTCCCCCTCAAGCTTGACTTTAGCTGATCCTAAGTCAAGCTTGGAACCTTGAAGAACTTCCTCATTAAAAACCTCACCAAGGAAAACCCTTTGGGACAAAACCTTGATGAGGGAAAAAGAGTAAAGCCTCCAAGGCCTAGGGATTGGCCAGTGAGTCTTTGTGCCTTACCAGCAATGTAAGGGACACAAAGACTCTGGATCATGGCCTCTTCTTGTGATGCAATGTTGATCATCACTTCATTGCACACCACCAACACTTCTTGGAACTCTTCTTTGGACCGGCCTGAGTCTTCCCTTCTCTCGTGGCTTCTTGCCATCTCCATCAGGTAAGACACGCCTAGCTCCTGCTCATTGAGTATCCAAGTACCTGATACAACATTCCACAAGTGTATCAGTCCTCAAGAGATAAACCTATCATGTATATATTTAAAGAGTTAAGATCAGGTTTACTCCCTTGTTTAGATGGTGAGGAGTGGCTGCTCTGAACCGCCACTTGAATCCTCACTTGCTGAGCTTAACAGCTTCTCCTTTCATCACACAAGCTCACTAACACTCCCCCTCAAGCTTGAGACCGAGTATAGGGAAGGTCCAAGCTTGAAGGTGAGCGCATACTAAGCTTCATGAACAACCTTGTGGGAACACCTCCATCTTCTTCAGACTTGATGCTTACTTCCCCACTTAACCACCATTGCACTGAGGAGATACCTCAGCTTACTCTCCAAGTACTTCTCATTAGAAGCTCATTGAGTTGCTTTCTTCTTCACTCTACTTCGGCTGCATCTACACATGATCAGCTTGCAATGGCCTTGAGGAACCAGGTCATTGAGCTTAGTGGATCTTCTGGTAGCTCACTTGAATCCCCACCTCAAGCTTGACTCAGTATAGGTGCAAGCTTGAAGTGAGCCTCAATGAGACTTCAAACCGGGAGCGCATCACTGCCTACAGCTGCGCTTAAGCCAACCGATCTGCCTTTGCCTTCAGCTCCAATGCCTTCAGGTCATCAGTCTCCCCAAGACTTAGGTGATGACCTTTACATGTGTGTCTCCATGAACCAGGAGCACATCACTATCACTAGCTGCGCTATCTTAACCGGCCATACACACAAGTCTTTCTCCATTGCTTTATCAATGGCAAAGTCTTCCTCTTCTACTCGGATTAGTGATGGACAAAGAACACTCCTCATGTACCTGAAACATCACTCAAACTCCAGCAAAGATAAGACACTAAGGTATTGGTATCAATCCTTGAAACATCATCAAGGTTGATCACCAATATCACAAGCATTGCAACAGATTACACAAGAGACATTCAAGTTCTAATCTTTGCAAGCAATCTCCTTAAGTATATGCAAGATCTAAACAGATTCAATACAAGTTACTTAGGCCATTTTAACTTCTGCCTTAACTGCATCTTAGACTTGAATCCAAGTGCATCAACCTAAGGCAGCAACAACACTCTAAGCTTTATTATACTACTCGGTTTCAATCAATGAAAGTAAACAGGATCAGACACATCTAGTATCCTATACAATCATTATAGAACCGAGGCAAGCTTTTCAACTCTCAATCACCATTCACAACTCTCTAGTATCTTGGGACAGATTCTAAACATTTCATATCTAGCAATCTTTAAACATCCACAAGTTTTCAATCACAACACACAACCTGTCAATATACTCAAGCTTTATACAAAAGGAAAGAACTTTCTTACAGCCAAGGACCTTTGTATAGATCCTTGATTCCATTGGACAGATTCTGAGTTGTTAGTGTGCACTCCAACGCCTCCATCTTCCATGGACCTTTCCTTTTGAACCACCATGTCTTAGCTCCCACCTTTCTCCATGTTGTACACGCCACACCAGTACAAGCAGCAAGCTTTCTTCTTGAGAAACTTCTTCTTGGACTTTGAATAGCAAGAACCCGGAACTGGCTTTGTTAGAGAGGGTAGCTAATCCGCTCCATTGTCTTTGTTTCCTTGGGTCTTCTTTCTTCAAGGGCGACATGGGATGATGAGAAACAGCAGCAGACAGCTTCTGGACTCCAGGATGAACACGTCTGCCTCTTGAGGTGTTGAACAGCCGGATAGAACAGACAGCTTCTTCTTGGTTGAAATGGACATGGTAGTGAGCTCTGAGGTTTGCGGAAGCTTCAACCAGATTCAGATGAACCTGGCTCTGATACCATATGAGATTTTCAGAGATCTCAGGTTGTGTGTGTGTATAAGCTCCAATGGAGCAAGCTGAGAAGATTAGAGTTTGTTTTAGGTGATTTTAGAGAGAGAGTTTATAAGAGTGTTTATGTGTTTACTTAAATCAGAAACAAGAGACTTTGAGAGATTAAGAGTATAAGAAAGGGAGAGATTAGAGAGAATCTGATTCAAGAACACATTTCATTATGAAGTGGAGAGGGGAAATCCCCCAAACTCCCTTAAGGGTTTACAAAATCGCCCACACATCTCCTTTTATAAGGTTTACAACTTTGCATTCTCATAAACCTAAATCTAATGGATAATATTAACTTGAGATGAATGGAAGGCTAGGATGTAAGCTTGGTATTGCAATCTGTGTGATGTCTTGTGATTGGCTGAGGGCTGATGATGCTTCATTGGTTGATTTGAATCTGTTCAAAGGGGAAGGCTGGCCTCTTATTGGATAATCCTAGGCGCCTCCTAATGTAGCCTTTCTTGTGTCCAGATTCATGATCAGTATACAGCCAAGGGACAGCTCACGCCAGCTCACTCCTTGCTGTGCCTTATCCACAAGTGGTCCCAACATTCAAACGAAGACATTGGCGCCTCTTGGCTTCTTCACACAATCAGCCAACGCCATTCTTCTTACTTGGGACTCAAGTTAGGCTGATAACAATCCTTAGAGCATGTACAGATCATGTCATGTCCGTACATAGACGCCCTAAGTTTGCACCAAGCCTAAGACTCACAAATGGCCGAGTATACACCTTTGGTACGTCCACCATCCGTACTGATTCATACTAGGCCGTACATGGCTGTACCAGCCTCGCCCTATCTTTGTACACTCGCCCATTTGCTCCTCAATACTCTTCTAAGTCTCTCCTAGACTTTGTCCTTGCTTAGAACCACCATCAGATCACCTCTAGCTCTCTTAAGACACTTCACCACTCTTGATAGGCATTCTCTAAAGCTCTTGCCCTATCTTTGCACAAGCTCCATCTCAACTCTACACCTTTAGCTTCTCCATTCCTTTCTTCAAGTTAACATGTAGGAGACTTAGATTGCATCACTAGAACTGATAGTATGGCTAGGTCTCTAAGAAATGCAAATGAATACAATGAAACTAATCATGCATATAAGCCATCTAGTATACTCGCTCACCTTGCTAGTAATCAATCAACTAGACCTCTTATTGTAGATTCAGGTGCATCACATCACATGATTAGTGATACTAAGTTGATTAAGAACATTGTGCCTTCTAAGGGCCATGTGATGATTGCAAATGGTGATAAGGTTCCAATTAAAGGAATAGGAACACTTAAACTGTTTAGTAAAGACTCAAAAGCTTTCTATATGCCTGACTTTACTTCAAACCTATTATCTGTCAAGAAATGTGCAACTGACTTGCAATGCAATGTCATATTTAGTCCTAATGATGTGAAGTTTCAGGATATTGAAAGCAGCAAAGTGACTGGAAAAGGAGTAACAAAAGGAGACTTATATTTGCTTGAAGATCTTGCTCCTGTTTCTGACATTAGCTGCTCTTTTACTACTGCTTCTGTTCCTAGTTTAAATAAAAATGCATTGTGGCATGCTAGACTAGGACACCCTCATAATAAGGCTTTAAAACTGATGTTGCCAGGTGTTTCTTTTGAAAACAATGATTGTGAAGCTTGCATTTTAGGCAAGCATTGTAGAACTGTTTTTCCAAACTCTTCTACGGTTTATGAGGAGTGCTTTGATCTTATTCACTCTGATGTATGGACTGCTCCTTGTTTATCTAGGGAGAATCATAAGTATTATGTCTCATTCATTGATGAAAAATCTAAATACACCTGGTTAACTTTAATTCCAACTAAAGATAGGGTGCTTGATGCATTTAAAAACTTTCAATCCTATGTAACTAACCATTATCAAGCCAAGATTAAGATTTTCAGGTCAGATAATGGAGGAGAATACATTGGACAAGCTTTCAAGCAACACTTATCTCAGTATGGAATTCTTCATCAAACAAGCTGTCCCTACACTCCACAACAGAATGGTGTGGCTGAGAGGAAGAATAGGCACCTTATGGAAGTTGCAAGATCAATGATGTTCCAAGCTAATTTACCTAAGAAGTTTTGGAGTGATGCAGTAGCCACGGCCTGCTATCTAATCAACAGGACTCCCACACTGATCCTGAAAGGGCAGTCACCATTTGAGGTTCTCAACAAACATAAACCCTCATTAGAACATATAAGGATCTTTGGGTGTTTATGTTATGTTTTGATACCCGGGGAGTTGAGAAACAAGCTTGAAGCTAGGAGTACTAAGGCAATGTTTATTGGCTACTCTACAACTCAAAAGGGATACAAGTGTTATAATCCAGACACAAAAGGGTGCTGGTATCAAGGGATGTGAATTTTGTTGAAGAGAGAGGATACTATGAGGAGCAAAACAAAGAAGACTTGAAGGATCTTACCTCGGAAAGAGCCACTACCTTGCGGATCATCTTAGAAAGCATTGGCGTCAAGGTGAGACAAGATCAGCAAGGACCAACGAGTGGTGGCAGCTCAGTAACTCCCACTTCTGATCATGGGGGGGAAAGGAGTGAACCAGAGACAACTCAAGAGAGGAGTAGAGTGTCTGGTACACATGATCAAGATGTGGAAGTAAGTGAACAGCAAGATGGAGCTGAAGCAAGTCAGCTAGGAGAAGAAGAGGCAGTTGAAGTGTCTACTACTTCTGTACCACAAGAAAGTGGAGAAGAATCACAAGTGGAAGTGGAACAACCGGAACCAGCATTGAGAAGAAGCACGCGGATTAGGAGAGATGCTTCCAACTGGGTAAGCACGAGAGTGTACTACAATGCCCAGGCTGTGGAGCATCCTTCTCAAGCTGTGTGTTCCTTTGCTCAATACCCTGAAGAACATTGTGCTTTTATGGTAAACTTGGATGAGAACTACATACCAAGAAGCTATGAAGAGGCAATGATGGATAAAGAATGGAAGGAATCAGTTGGAGCTGAGGCAGGAGCTATGATCAAGAATGATACATGGTATGAGAGTGAGTTACCAAAAGGGAAGAAGGTTGTGACTAGTAGATGGATCTTCACAATCAAGTATAAGGCTGATGGAAAGGTGGAGAGGAAGAAGTCAAGATTGGTTGTAAGAGGCTTTACTCAAACTTATGGAGAAGATTACATTGAGACCTTTGCCCCAGTAGCTAAACTACACACAATCCGGATTGTCTTAAGCTTAGCTGTGAACCTTGGATGGGGCTTATGGCAAATGGATGTGAAGAATGCATTTCTACAAGGAGAGCTGGAGGATGAAGTGTATATGCATCCACCTCCAGGCTTGGAACACTTAGTGAAGAGAGGGAATGTGTTGAGACTGAAGAAAGCTATCTCTGGACTGAAGCAATCACCAAGAGCTTGGTACAACAAGCTGAGTACTACTCTGAATGGCCGAGGCTTCAAGAAGTCTGAACTAGACCACACCCTCTTCACTCTCACCACTCCCTCAGGTATGATTGCACTCCTTGTGTATGTTGATGATATCATTATCACAGGAAGTGATAAGGAAGGTATCATAGCAACCAAGGAGTTCCGTAAATCCATGTTTGAAATTAAAGACTTGGGAGAAATGAAATACTTTCTTGGAATTGAGATATGTAGATCCAAGGAAGGTTTGTTCATGTCCCAAAGGAAGTACACACTTGATCTTTTGAAAGGTGCACGTGCTTATGGAGGCAAGACAGCAAGGATGCCTATGGAGGATGGCTACAAAGTCCCACGAGAGGGGGAGATTGAAGACAGCAAACCTTATCAGGATCCTAAACTCTATAGAAAGCTAGTTGGCAAATTGATTTACCTTACCATAACTAGGCCTGACATTTGTTTTGCTGTGAATCAGGTGAGTCAACACATGCAAGTGCCTAAGGAGCATCATTGGCGTATGGTGGAGAGAATCTTGATGTATCTCAACGGCTCACCTGATCAAGGAGTATGGATGGGTTGCAATGGGAGCACTGAAGTGGTTGGATACTGTGATGCGGATTGGGCTGGTGATAGAGCAGACAGGAGATCAACCACAGGCTATTGCACATTCATTGGAGGCAACTTGGTTACTTGGAAGAGTAAGAAGCAGAAGGTGGTGTCTTGTTCAAGTGCAGATTGGATTTGAGCTGAGGTGAGAGCAAGTGATTTGTGGAAGCTACAGCTCAGGTTCTGATGAACCTGGCTCTGATACCATGTGAGATTTGTAGAGTTCTCTTCTCTAGTTGTGTTTGTGTGTGTATAAACTCCAATGGAGAAAGATGAGAGCTTGCTCTAGGTGATTTAGAAAGAGAGATTGATGAGAGTGTTTACTTAAATCAGAAACAAGAGACTTTGAGAGATTAGAAGATTAGAGACTAAGAAAGGGGTAGATTAAGGGAATCTGATTCAAGAACACATTTTCTTATTTCCAAGAAGTGGAGAGGGGAAATCCCCCTTACTCCCTTAAGGCTCCAAATCGCCATTTACATGCTTATTTATAAGCTCAATAGGTTTACACAATCTGAAACCTAAATCTAATGGATAATATTAACTTGAGTGAATGGATGGTGTAGATGAGATGGTCTTCTTGTAATATCTGAAGAGTTGTGAGGATAAGGTTGGCTGTTCACTTTAATTCAAACCAAGGCAAGCTGGCTCCTTGCTTGTGATTGGCTCTCCTTAGGCTCCTCCTAATCTTCCCATGCATCTGTCCAGGTTCATGGTCGTGGCTCCCTTCTCTTTACTGCAAGAGACAGCCTGTCCAAGACCAGAACTAGCCAATCACACACAAGGAAGCTCCCATTGGTTGTTTGCCTCCACAAAGCATCTTCTTGATGCCTTCTTGATGCCTTCTGTTGAGAAGAGTTGAATATACAAGTGAGGAGTAGTAAGGGGTGAAGACTGAAGAGTGTATGTTAAGCATTGGGGTGATGGGAGAGGTTCACATTGGCATGACCGTACAAGGCCGTACAAGGCCGTACGGTCCGTACACATTCAGACAGGTGAAACCTCGACCGCGGTTACAATAAGTTACCCGAGTAACTTATGAGAAGAGAAGGGGCTTTGGCTGGCTGATCAGACCGTTGGAGGATAAGAGAGGCGCGGCTTTACAGGCTGGCACAGCTGGAAAGGCAAGAGCATCTTTGTCCAAGATCCTAGATGCTCCAAGCATGTGGGAACACTGATTGGCCGAGTTAAAGAGATCTTATCCTACCCTTGTTGACCTCACATGCTTAGCTCCTCTTTATGATTTCGAAAACCCTAATGCTCTCTCTATATATATTGTAACTCTTGTGATTAATAATAAACATACAGTTCTGAGTCTATCTCTCTACATTCATACTCACTTAATCATGATTCTCACCTAAACTCTTCATAATCTCTCATTCTGTTCCTTAATCTACTCTAAATCATTTCATTCTCTTAATCTAATATGGTATCAGAGCCAGGTTGCTCATAGTCTGGTTTCTAATCTCATTAATCTTCAGCTTCATTTCATCTACGGTTGTCCTTTGAAGCATTTGGAATGGAGGAAAGCAAGAGCAAGACTCTCTCGGTTGCGGTTACCTTGAAGGGTGGTACTAACTACCTGCTGTGGTCTCGCTTGGTGAAAGCGGCGGTTGGGAGCAAGGGTCTGTGGAGCCATATCTCTGGTGGAGCTTCAAGACCAGTTGCTAATGAAGAAGAAGGCGGTCAAGAGCTGGTGGTGGCAGATCAAGAGAAGTGGGATCAGGATGACTTGAAGGTGCTTACGGTGCTACATGGGTCACTTGAAGCCTCAATCTTGGAAGCATACAGCTACTGTGAGACGCCAAAGGATCTGTGGGAGACACTCCAAAAGGTCTATGGTAACAAATCTAACCTGAGCCGTGTGTTTGAATTGAAGAGATCAATCAACACACTTGTGCAAGAGGAGGTAGAGTTTACTAAACACTTGGGAAAGTTCAGAGCCTTGTGGTCAGAGCTAGAGATGCTGAGGCCCAACACCACTGACCAAGATGTGCTCATGGAGAGAAGAGAACAAGATCAAGTGTTCGGCCTACTACTCACCTTGAATCCGGTCTTTAATGATCTCATCAAGCACATCTTGAGGTCACCAAAGCTTCCCTCCCTTGAAGATGTGTGTGCTCAGATACAAAAAGAAGAGGGATCAGTTGGGCTGTTCGGAGGCAAGGGGGAGCTCACACTTGCGAACCAAGCTGATACTATCCAGGCAAACAAGGCAGCTTACCGCACTGAAGAAGGGAAGTTTGGAGGGAAGTGTGACCATTGCAAGAAGCAGGGCCACAAGAGGAGCCAATGCTGGATCCTGCACCCTCACCTCAAGCCAGCGAAGTTCCTGAAGGATAAAGAAGCAAGGGCGCATCTGTCTGAAGGGGCAAGTGAAGCTGGAACATCCGGAGCTGGGCAGACAATGCGAGATGGTGAAGGAAAGGCCCTAACTACCCAACACACTCCGGGGAAGAGCACTGATGGTGAGATGATAAGGAGATCAGACATTGATGCCCTCATCAAAGCTCTCAAGGAGAATGGTAACTGTACGAACTCTCCTTTAGGATACTCTCTTGCTGCATCCTATGTAGATAGAACTGATGGATATCTGAGTCATAGTATTGAGACTACTAGAGAACCTAGAACTCTAAACAGCTTGAATGATTTGCCTAGAACCTTTGCAGCTAGTAATGTGATAAAACCATTGATTGTAGATTCAGGAGCTTCTCATCACATGATTAGTGACACTAGTTTGATTAAAAATATAGAACCTGCTTGTGGAAATGTGATGATTGCTAATGGTGATAGAATTGCAATTAAAGGAATAGGAAATCTAAAGCTGTTTGATAAAGAGTCTAAAGCATTTTATATGCCTGAATTCACATCTAATTTATTATCTGTTAAAAGATGTACTACTGATTTGCATTGCAATGTTATCTTTAGTCCTAATGATGTGAAGTTTCAGGATATTGAGACAAGGAAAATGATTGGCAAGGGAGTTACCAAAGGAGAGCTTTATATGCTAGAAGACATAGCTCCTGTTTCCAATTCAAGTTGCTCGTTTAGTTCTACTGCTAGTTTGAATAATAATGCATTGTGGCATGCTAGACTAGGTCACCCACATGTTAGAGCCTTAAGCTTAATGTTACCAGGTGTCATGTTTAAAAATAATGAATGTGAAGCATGTATCTTGGGCAAACATTGTAAGACAGTCTTTAAGAACTCAACTACTATCTATGAAAAATGTTTTGATCTTGTGCATTCTGATGTGTGGACTGCTCCTTGCTTGTCTAGGGAAAACTATAAGTATTTTGTAACATTCATTGATGAAAAATCCAAATACACCTGGTTAACACTCATTAAGACTAAGGATAGAGTTCTTGAGGCATTTAAAAACTTTCAAGCTTATGTATCTAACCATTATAATGCCAAGCTTAAGATTTTCAGATCAGATAATGGTGGGGAATACACAAGCAATGCCTTCAAGCAACATCTAGCCTCACATGGAATCCTTCATCAAACTAGCTGTCCCTACACTCCACAGCAGAATGGAGTGGCTGAGAGAAAGAATCGACACCTCATGGAGGTTGCAAGATCAATGATGTTCCAAACAAATGTCCCAAAGAGATTTTGGAGTGATGCTGTGATCTCAGCCTGCTACTTGATCAATCGGATTCCCACAAGAGTCTTGCAGGATCAATCACCATTTGAAGTGTTAAACAAACTCAAGCCATCCCTAAGCCACTTGAGGGTGTTTGGAAGCCTTTGTTATGTACTGATTCCGGGAGATATGAGGAACAAGCTGGAACCTAAGAGTACTAAGGCTATGTTTGTGGGGTATTCCACTACACAAAGAGGATACAAGTGCTTTGATCCTCAAACAAGAAGACTCCTAGTATCAAGAGATGTGAAGTTTATAGAGACTAAGGGGTACTATGAAGAAAGAAGCTGGGAAGATCTGAAGGATCTAGCTCAACAATCTGACAAGGCTGCAAGCCTTAGGATGATCTTGGACGGTCTTGGGATCAATACAACCCAGGATCCAAAAGGGCGAGAAGCACCAGTTCAAAATGAAGCTGAAGACACACCCCATGCTGATCATGAGGGGGGAAACCAGTCTGATGGAGCTCATGAGAATGAAGGGAGCGTAAGTCCTGATCAACAAGGGATGCAAAATGAAGATGAAACTGAAGAAAGAGATCAGTTTGAGGTACAACCTGAAAGAGGAGAAGAAGTTCTGAATGAAGCGGCAACTAGGGAACCAGGAGTGGAGAGTGATCCACTTATGGAGACAGTGCCGTTAAGAAGGAGCACAAGAGTGAGGAAGGATCCATCTATGTGGATGACATTATCATTACTGGAAGTGATAAGGTTGGAATCCAAGAGACCAAAGACTACCTTAAATCTGTGTTTGAAATCAAGGATTTAGGGGAAATGAAATACTTTCTTGGAATTGAGATTTGTAGATCCAAGGAAGGTTTATTCATGTCCCAAAGGAAGTATACACTTGATCTTTTGAAAGATGCAGGTAAACTTGGAGGACAAACTGCTAAGATGCCAATGGAGGATGGGTACAAGTACCAAGAGAGGGGGAGCTTGAAGACAGCAAGCTGTTCCATGACCCTAAGCTTTATAGGAAGCTAGTGGGTAAGCTAATCTACTTAACTATCACACGACCTGATATCTGTTTTGCTGTGAATCAGGTTAGCCAGCATATGCAAGCTCCAAAGGATCACCATTGGAGAATGGTGGACAGAGTGCTTAGCTATCTCAACGGATCACCAGGCCAAGGAGTTTGGATGGGATGCAATGGGAATACAGAAGTAGTTGGCTATTGTGATGCAGATTGGGCTGGAGATAGAGCAGACAGAAGATCTACAACCGGTTACTGCACCTTCATTGGAGGGAACCTTGTGACTTGGAAGAGCAAGAAGCAGAAAAGTAGTCTCCTGCTCAAGTGCTGAAGCTGAGTATAGGGCAATGCTGAAGCTTACCAATGAGTTAGTGTGGATCAAGGGGATCTTGAAGCACATTGAGATTGAGCAAGCGGCGCCAATGACAATGCATTGCGACAATCAGGCTGCAATTCACATTGCATCTAACTCAGTATTTCATGAGAGAACCAAGCATATTGAAGTGGATTGTCACAAGGTAAGGCAGATGATAGTCTTGGGAGTGATCCTGCCATGCTACACAAGAAGTGAAGATCAGTTGCTGATGTGTTTACTAAAGCCGCAAGGATGAAGACAATGGAGTCCATCTACATCAGGTTAGGGCTCATTGATCTCTCAGCCAAGAGCTGATCCCCTTCCTATGAGGTCTTTACTCTTTTTCCTCATCAAAGTTTTGTCCCAATGGGTTTTCTTTGATGAGGTTTTTAATGAGGAAGATCTCATAGTGTCCAAGCTTAGACTTCACAAAGCTAAGTTTGAGGGGGAGTGTTGAGAAGAGTTGAATATACAAGTGAGAGTAGTAAGGGGTGAAGACTGAAGAGTGTATGTTAAGCATTGGGGTGATGGGAGAGGTTCACATTGGCATGACCGTACAAGGCCGTACAAGGCGTACGGTCCGTACACATTCAGACAGGTGAAACCTCGACCGCGGTTACAATAAGTTACCGAGTAACTTATGAGAAGAGAAGGGGCTTTGGCTGGCTGATCAGACCGTTGGAGGATAAGAGAGGCGCGGCTTTACAGGCTGGCACAGCTGGAAAGGCAAGAGCATCTTTGTCCAAGATCCTAGATGCTCCAAGCATGTGGGAACACTGATTGGCGAGTTAAAGAGATCTTATCCTACCCTTGTTGACCTCACATGCTTAGCTCCTCTTTATGATTTCGAAAACCCTAATGCTCTCTCTATATATATTGTAACTCTTGTGATTAATAATAACATACAGTTCTGAGTCTATCTCTCTACATTCATACTCACTTAATCATGATTCTCACCTAAACTCTTCATAATCTCTCATTCTGTTCCTTAATCTACTCTAAATCATTTCATTCTCTTAATCTAATACCTTCTTGATTCCAAACGACCAGGGCCTTCTCCCAACACCCTAAGATTGCACAAAGCCTCCTTGACATGTTCTGATCACGCCCTAAGCTTGCACATCTTGTCCCGGACTTTGCACAATCTCAAAACATCTCAAATGGACGAGTTGTGATCTCTCGGGTCGTACCGGTCCGTACATATCCGTACATGGCCGTACAGCCTCGCCCTATCTTTGCACACTCGCCCATTTGCTCCTCACACTCACTTCTAAGTCTCTCCTAGACTTTGACCTTGCTTAGAACATCCATCAGATCACTTCTGGACACCTTTAGACTCCTCATCACTCTTGATAGGCAATCTCTAAAGCTCTTGCCCTATCTTTGTACAAGATCCATCTCAACTCAACACCTCTAGCTCCTCCATTCCTTTCTTCAAGTTAACACTTCTTGCCAACTCCTATGAGATTTATCAACTTCCTGGTGATTCTCCACCACTTTATGTATCCAAATCAAGCTTCATACAAAGTGATTCATCCTGGTTTGATTGGAACGACGAAGAAGCTGTGCTATTCCAAACTGGGAAACTGGAATCACCTGATTTGAAAGTGGGATAACTTCTTCTTGCCAACTCCTATGAATTTATTCAACTTCCTGGTGATTCTCCACCACATTATGTATCCAAATCAAGCTTCTCACAAAGAGATCATCCAGGTTTGATTGGAACGACAAATAAGCTGTCCTATTCCCAAACTGGGAAACTGGAATCACCTGATTTGAAAGTGGGATAACTTCTTCATCCACAACTCCTATGAGATTTATTCAACTTCCTGGTGATTCTCCACCACTTTATGTATCCAAATCATGCTTCTCACAAAGAGATTCATCCAGGTTTGATTGGAACGGCGAATAAGCTGTCCAATTCCGAACTGGGAAACTGGAATCACCTGATTTGAAAGTTGGATAACTTCTTCATCCCAACTCCTATGAGATTTATTCAACTTCCTGGTGATTCTCCACCACTTTTATGTATCCAAATCAAGCCTCTCACAAAGTGATTCATCCTGGTTTGATTGGAACGACGAAGAAAGCTGTGCTATTCCCAAACTGGGAAACTAGAATCACCTTATTTGAAAGTGGGTAACTTCTTCATCCCAACTCCTATGAGATTTATTCAACTTCCTGGTGATTCTCCACCACTTTATGTATCCAAATAAATATTCTCACAAAGTGATTCATCCTGGTTTGATTGGAACGACGAAGAAGCTGTAGCTGATCCTATTCAAACTGGGAAACTGGAATCACCTGATTTGAAAGTTGGTAACTTCTTCACCCCAACTCCTATGAGATTTATTCAACTTCCTGGTGATTCTCCACCACTTTATGTATCCAAATCAAGCTTCTCACAAAGTGATTCATCCTGGTTTGATTGGAACGACGAAGAAGCTATGCTATTCCCAAACTGGGAAAACTGGAAATCACCTGATTTGAAAGTGGGATAACTTAGTGTTTCACTCTCCAAATGGATGCAAGGTAACTTCCCAAAGTCTTTTAACTCAGTTACCATAGTAACAATAAAGTTACTGTGGTAAATCTCCAAAGTTACTGCCTGCTCCAAATCCCTTCCTCTATCCATGTATCAACTCTTCATCTCCTCATCTCAACAATTCTCCACCACTTTATGTATCCAAATCAAGCTTATCACAAAGAGATTCATCCAGGTTTGATTGGAACGACGAATAAGCTGTCCTATTCCCAAACTGGGAAACTGGAATCACCTGATTTGAAAGTGGGATAACTTCTTCATCCCAACTTCTATGAGATTTATTCACTTCCTGTGATTCTCTACCACTTTATGTATCCAAATCAAGATTCTCACAAAGTGATTCATCCTGGTTTAATTGGAACGACGAAGAGCTGTGCTATTCCAAAACTGGGAAACTGGAATCACCTGATTTGAAAGTGGGATACTCTTCTTGCCAACTCCTATGAGATTTATTCAACTTCCTGGTGATTCTACACCACTTTATGTATCCAAATCAATCTTCTCACAAAGTGATTCATCCAGGTTTGATTGGAACGACAAATAAGCTGTCCCATTCCCTGGGAAACTGGAATCACCTGATTTGAAAGTGGGATAACTTCTTCATCCCAACTCCTATGAGATTTATTCAACTTCCTGGTGATTCTCCACCACTTTATGTATCCAAATCAAGCTTCTCACAAAGTGATTCATCCTGGTGTTATTGGAACGACGAAGAAGCGTGCTATTCCCAAACTGGGAAACTGGAATCACCTGATTTGAAAGTTGGATAACTTTTTCATCCCAACTCCTATGAGATAATTTCAACTCCCTGGTGATTCTCCACCACTTTATGTATCCAAATCAAGCTTCTCTCAAAGAGATTCATCCAGGTTTGATTGGAACGACAAATAAGCTGTCATATTCCCAAACTGGGAAACTGGAATCACCTGATTTGAAAGTGGGATAACTTCTTCATCCCAACTTCTATGAGATTTATTCAACTTCCTCGTGATTCTCTACCACTTTATGTATCCAAATCAAGCTTCTCACAAAGTGATTCATCCTGGTTTAATTGGAACGACGAAGAAGCTGTGCTATTCCCAACTGGGAAACTGGAATCACCTAATTTGAAAGTGGATAACTTCTTCTTGCCAACTCCTATGAGATTTATTCAACTTCCTGGTGATTCTCCACCACTTTATGTATCCAAATCAAGCTTCTCACAAAGAGATTCATCATGATTTGATTGGAACGACGAATAAGCGGTCCTATTCCCAATCTGGGAAATTGGAATCACATGATTTGAAAGTGGGATAACTATACACTTTTGTGTATTAGAGTGTGTTTAAGAACAATCAGATTGTTTTGTGTAAGATTAAAGAGATTAAGAGAATAAGTAGAGAGAGAATAGAGAGAATACTCAAAACTCCATTAATTATTAACAATAAGGTTTTACAAGGCTTTATATGAGTGGTACATGATACAATTCGAAATCATAGGGTCAGAGGAGATCAAGAACGTGTGGAGTCAAGGAGAGCCATCCAAAAGCAGCCAATGGGTGTTCTCACATGCTTGGACAGGCTGTAAAGGTGTTTTACCTTTCCAGCTATAACCAGACCTTATCCAGAATGCTTCTTCCTTATCCAGATTGCTCCTTCCTTATCCAGACTCTCCTTGGACGTGATCCACTCTCCAAATGGGTGAAAGGTAACTTCCCAAAGTTTTACCTTAGTTACCACAGTAAAACTAAAGTTACTGTGGTAAATCTCCAAAGTTACTCACTGCCCCATTACCCTTTCTCTATCAATGTATCCACTCTTTATCACCTCTTCTCAACACTCCCCCTCAAGCTTGACCATGTGGAACAAGTCAAGCTTGGAAACCATGAAGACCTCCCTCATTAAAAACCTCACCAAAGAAAACCCATTGGGATAAAACTTTGATGAGGGAAAAAGAGTGGAGACTCCATGGTTAAGGGGCTCAGCTCCTAGGGAGTAAGATCAATGAGTCCAAGCCTGGATAGTATGGACTCCATTGTCTTCAATCTCGCTGCCTTGGTAAACACATCTGCAAGCTGATCTTCACTTCTTGTATAACATGGCAGAATCACTCCCAAGATAATCATCTGCCTCACCTTATGACAGTCCACCTCTATGTGCTTTGTTCTCTCATGAAACACTGAGTTGGAGGCAATGTGGATAGCTGCTTGATTGTCACAATGCATAGTCATAGGAGTACTCTGCTCAATCTCTAGATGCTTCAAGATCCCCTTGATCCACACCAACTCGTTTGTCAGCTTCAACATGGCTCTATACTCAGCTTCAGCACTTGAACAAGAGATAACCTTCTGCTTCTTACTCTTCCAAGTAACCAAGTTCCCTCCAATGAATGTACAATACCCAGTAGTTGATCTCCTGTCCACTCTATCTCCTGCCCAATCAGCATCACAATACCCAACCACTTCTGTACTGCCATTACAGCCCATCCAAACTCCTTGTCCAACCGTCCCACTCAGATACCTTAGTATCCTATCAACCATCTTCCAGTGATGGACCTTTGGCGCCTGCATATGTTGACTCACTTGATTCACAGCAAAGCATATATCTGGCCTGGTAATGGTCAAGTAGATCAGCTTGCCAACCATCTTCCTATACAGCTTAGCATCCTCAAACAGCTGGTTCTCTTCAACCTCCCCCTCACGTAAGACCTTATACCCCTCTTCAAGAGGTGTCTTGGCTACCTTTCCTCCAAGTACATCAGTCTCCTTCAGCATATCCATTGTATACTTCTTTTGACACATAAACAAACCCTCCTTGGATCTGCATATCTCAATCCCCAAGAAATACTTCATCTCTCCCAAGTCTTTGATATCAAACACAGACTTGAGAAACTCTTTAGTGGCTTTAATCCCAGCCTTATCACTCCCTGTGATAATCAAATCATCCACATATACCAGTATCACAATGATCCCTGATGTAGTAACCAAAGTGAAGAGTGTATGATCTAGTTCAGACTTCCTGAATCCTCTCCCATTAAGAGTTGTACTCAGCTTCCTGTACCAAGCTCTAGGTGATTGTTTCAGCCCATATATTGCCTTCTTCAACCTTAAAACATTCCCTGGCTTTACTAGATGCTCAAGACCAGGAGGCGGATGCATGTATACTTCATCTTCAAGTTCACCTTGCAGGAAAGCATTCTTCACATCCATTTGCCACAAATCCCACTCCAAGTTTGTTGCAATGGACAACACAATCCGAACTGTGTGCAGCTTAGCTACTGGTGCAAATGTATCAATGTAATCCTCTCCATAGGTCTGTGTAAATCCTCTTGCAACCAATCTAGTCTTCTTCCTATCAATCTGTCCATTTGCTAGATACTTGATTGTGAAGATCCATCTACTAGATACAGCCTTCTTTCCCTTAGGCAGCTCACTCTCATACCATGTATCATTTTTGATCATAGCACCTGCTTCAGCTCCCACTGATTCTTTCCATTCCTTGTCTAACATAGCTTCTTCATAAGTCCTTGGTACATAACTCTCATCCAGACTAATCATAAAGGCATAATGCTCCTCTGGAAACTCAGCAAAGGAACACACGGCTTGAGAAGGATGCTCCACAGCCTGGGCATTGTAGTACACTCTCGTGTTTACCCAGTTGGAAGGATCCCTCTTTATCCTTGTGCTCCTCCTCAAAGCTTGCACCTGATCTTCAGTTTGCACACTAGCCGGCTCCACTTGCTCTTCTTCTGAACTGGCCGGTCCGACTTGTTCTTCTCCACTAGACTGAACCTCATCCACTTCTCCACTAGACTGAACCTCACCACTTCTCCACTAGACTGAACATTGTTCTCAACTTCTTGTGATGTATCTTGATCATGAAGACCTGAATCCTCTTGGTTTTTCTCTTGCTCACCAGATTCAGTTCCATTCCCCCTCTCATGATCAAGAGGAGTTGTTCTTCCAGCTCCACCAGTCTGATTGGGAGGCTCTCTCCTTCCGGGTTCCTGATCCTGGGATAACCCTATCCCAAGCTTCTCCAACAACACTCTCAGTATTGTTGCCTTATCAGATGGAGCTTGAGACAAATCCTTCAGATTTTCCCACTCCTTTTCTTCATAATAACCTTTTGTCTCAACAAACTTCACTTCTCTAGATACCATCACCCTCCTTGCTTCAGGATCATAGCACTTGTACCCCTTCTGAGTGATAGAGTAACCAATGAACATAGCCTTAGTACTCTTTGCCTCCAGCTTGTTTCTCTGCTCTCCTGGAACCATGACATAGCACACACACCCAAAGACCCGTAGGTGATCAATGACAGGTTTGCTCTTATTCAACACTTCAAATGGAGACAGATTCTTCAATATCTTGGTTGGAACCCGGTTGATGAGATAGCAAGCAGTCTGCACAGCATCACTCCAAAAGCGTTTTGGGACATTTGCATGAAACATCATTGATCTAGCAACCTCCATCAAGTGCCTGTTCTTCCTCTCAGCTACCCCATTCTGCTGTGGTGTATAAGGGCAGCTAGTCTGATGCACAATCCCATGCTTGGCTAGATGACTCTTGAAGGCATTGCTGATGTATTCACCTCCATTATCTGATCTCAGTACCTTCACAGTAGCATTGTATTGATTAGATACATATGCTTGGAAGTTCATAAATGCTTCTAGCACCCTATCTTTAGATGGAAGCAGTGTAAGCCAAGTATACTTAGACTTCTCATCAATGAATGTCACAAAGTACTTCTGGCTATCTCTAGACAAACAAGGAGCAGTCCACACATCTGAATGAACTAGATCAAAGCAATGCTCATAAGTAGTTTCTGATGTTGGAAAAACAGTCCTACAATGCTTTCCTAATATGCATGCTTCACACTCCAAGTGATTAAATGACATATTAGGAATTATCAATTCAATAGCACGAGCATGAGGATGACCCAATCTAGCATGCCAAGTAATACTATCAATCTTCTCATAAGTACTACTCAAACACATAGAATCCAAGGGTTTAGAAATCTTAGCCAATTGGAGCTGGTATAGATTATTCTTGCTGTCTCCTCTCCCAATGACCCTTCCAGTCTTCAAATCTTGAAACTCAACATCATCTGGCCTGAATACTACTTGACAGCCAAGATCAATCGTGGCTTTCCTCACAGATAGTAGATTTGAAGCAAACTGTGGCATGTAGAAGGCATCTGAGTCTTTATCAAATAGCTTGAGCTTTCCAACTCCTTCTATTGGAATCCTATCACCATTAGCTATCATCACACCCCCAGTGGCTTTCTTTACATCACTCATTAAGCTTCTGTCACTAATCATGTGATGACTTGCTCCAGAATCAACAATGATGGGTTTGTTGGATGTGGATGCTTTGGCAGGAGCACCTTGTCTCCGGGTCGTAGCCAAAGCATACACATACTTGACAAACTCATCCCATTCCTCCTTTGTGACACGCTCATTTGCTCCTTTAGTCTCTAGCTTCCTCATAACCCCACTGCTCTCTACAGATTCTCCCATGTAAGCTGAGTAGAAACACTCTCCTACTTGCATACTCTCCTTGATATCCTTCCTCCATAATCTGCTCATCATAACCCACATCTTAGAAAGCTTTCTCAACTTTCCCTTCTTGCAACTTTTACCTCTCTTCCATCTACCTGGCTTCTTGTTTATCTCCCACACATCACAAATGTGTTCAACCAGCTCACATATCTCTACCATAAGAAAGCTAAAGATCACATCTTGCTTCCTCCTTCCTGTATGAGTTTTTACCATACCCAACTCTGATTCTACTTCTCTCAGCCTCCCCACAAGCTGATACAACTCATCCTTCCCTTGTCTTAGAGTATACATCACGCCCTTGGCTTCATGAACCTCCATCCTTGCTGTCTGACCTTCTTCAGCAGCTACCACCTCCTTTAAAGGTTCTACCTTTACTTGAATCTCCTTCAAACTTGCTGTCTGATCTTTCTCAGCAGCTCTCACCTTTAAAGGCTCTTCCTTTACATGATTACTCCAAATCCCACAGCTTTCCAAAGCTGTCTCTACCCAATCTGACCAGATCCACTTGTTTTCTCTCCCTTTCTTCACTTGATAACTTGATCTTGTCTTCATCTCTCTGCTCACGTTTGACTCCATCAGATGTCCTCAATAAAACCCAGCAAATGAAGAACAGAGCTCAAAACCTCCAAGAACACTCAAGAACATCAAGAACAGCTCAAGAACACAAAACCAGATTTTTAAGAACATGAATAACACACTTCCACCCTTTTAGTAACCTGGCTCTGATACCATATACACTTTTGTGTATTAGAGTGTGTTTAAGAACAATCAGATTGTTTTGTGTAAGATTAAAGAGATTAAGAGAATAAGTAGAGAGAGAATAGAGAGAATACTCAAAACTCCATTAATTATTAACAATAAGGTTTTACAAGGCTTTATATGAGTGGTACATGATACAATTCGAAATCATAGGGTCAGAGGAGATCAAGAACGTGTGGAGTCAAGGAGAGCCATCCAAAAGCAGCCAATGGGTGTTCTCACATGCTTGGACAGGCTGTAAAGGTGTTTTACCTTTCCAGCTATAACCAGACCTTATCCAGAATGCTTCTTCCTTATCCAGATTGCTCCTTCCTTATCCAGACTCTCCTTGGACGTGATCCACTCTCCAAATGGGTGAAAGGTAACTTCCCAAAGTTTTACCTTAGTTACCACAGTAAAACTAAAGTTACTGTGGTAAATCTCCAAAGTTACTCACTGCCCCATTACCCTTTCTCTATCAATGTATCCACTCTTTATCACCTCTTCTCAACAATAACTTCTTCTTGCCAACTCCTATGAGATTTATTCAACTTCCTGGTGATTCTCCACCACTTTATGTATCCAAATCAAGCTTGTCACAAAGAGATTCATCCAGGTTTGATTGGAACGACAAATAAGCTGTCCTATTCCACAACTAGGAAACTCGAATCACCTGATTTGAAAGTGGGATAACTTCTTCATCCCACCTCCTATGAGATTTATTCAACTTCCTGGTGATTCTCTACCACTTTATGTATCCAAATCAAGCTTCTCACAAAGTGATTCATCCTGGTTTGATTGGAACGACGAAGAAGCTGTGCTATTCCCAAACTCGGAAACTGGAATCACCTGATTTGAAAGTGGGATAACTTCTTCTTGCCAACTCCTATGAGATTTATTCAAATTCCTGGTGATTCTCCACCACTTTATGTATCGAAATCAAGCTTCTCACAAAGAGATTCATCCTGATTTGATTGGAACGACGAATAAGCGGTCCTATTCCCAAACTGGGAAATTGGAATCACCTGATTTGAAAGTGGGATAACTTCTTCTTGCCAACTCCTATGAGATTTATTCAACTTTCTGGTGATTCTCAACCACTTTATGTATCCAAATCAAGCTTCTCACAAAGTGATTCATCCTGGTTTGATTGGAACGACGAAGAAGCTGTGCTATTCCCAAACTGGGAAACTGGAATCACCTGATTTGAAAGTGGGATAACTTCTTCTTGCCAACTCCTATGAGATTTATTCAACTTCCTGGTGATTCTCCACCACTTTATGTATCCAAATCAAGCTTCTCACAAAGAGATCCATCCAGGTTTGATTGGAACGACAAATAAGCTGTCCTATTCCACAACTGGGAAACTGGAATCACCTGATTTGAAAGTGGGATAACTTCTTCATACCAACTCCTATGAGATTTATTCAACTTCCTGGTGATTCTCCACCACTTTATGTATCCAAATCATGCTTCTCAGAAAGAGATTCATCCAGGTTTGATTGGAACGACGAATAAGCTGTCCAATTCCAAACTGGGAAACTGGAATCACCTGATTTGAAAGTTGGATAACTTCTTCATCCCAACTCCTATGAGATTTATTCAACTTCCTGGTGATTCTCCACCACTTTATGTATCCAAATCAAGCCTCTCACAAAGTGATTCATCCTGGTTTGATTGGAACGACGAAGAAGCTGTGCTATTCCCAAACTGGGAAACTAGAATCACCTTATTTGAAAGTTGGGTAACTTCTTCATCCCAACTCCTATGAGATTTATTCAACTTCCTGGTGATTCTCCACCACTTTATGTATCCAAATAAATATTCTCACAAAGTGATTCATCCTGGTTTGATTGGAACGACGAAGAAGCTGTGCTATTCCCAAACTGGGAAACTGGAATCACCTGATTTGAAAGTTGGGTAACTTCTTCATCCCAACTCCTATGAGATTTATTCAACTTCCTGGTGATTCTCCACCACTTTATGTATCCAAATCAAGCTTCTCACAAAGTGATTCATCCTGGTTTGATTGGAACGACGAAGAAGCTATGCTATTCCCAAACTGGGAAACTGGATTCACCTGATTTGAAAGTGGGATAACTTCGTGTTTCACTCTCCAAATGGATGCAAGGTAACTTCCCAAGTCTTTTAACTCAGTTACCATAGTAACAATAAAGTTACTGTGGTAAATCTCCAAAGTTACTGCCTGCTCCAAATCCCTTCCTCTACCCATGTATCAACTCTTCATCTCCTCATCTCAACAATTCTCCACCACTTTATGTATCCAAATCAAGCTTCTCACAAAGTGATTCATCCTGGTTTGATTGGAACGACGAAGAAGCTGTGCTATTCCCAAACTGGGAAACTGGAATCACCTGATTTGAAAGTGGGATAACTTCTTCATCCCAACTTCTATGAGATTTATTCAACTTCCTGGTGATTCTCTACCACTTTATGTATCCAAATCAAGCTTCTCACAAAGTGATTCATCCTGGTTTAATTGGAACGACGAAGAAGCTGTGCTATTCCCAAACTTGGAAACTGGAATCACCTGATTTGAAAGTGGGATAACTTCTTCTTGCCAACTCCTATGAGATTTATTCAACTTCCTGGTGATTCTACACCACTTTATGTATCCAAATCAAGCTTCTCACAAAGTGATTCATCCAGGTTTGATTGGAACGACAAATAAGCTGTCCAATTCCCAAACTGGGAAACTGGAATCACCTGATTTGAAAGTGGGATAACTTCTTCATCCCAACTCCTATGAGATTTATTCAACTTCCTGGTGATTCTCCACCACTTTATGTATCCAAATCAAGCTTCTCACAAAGTGATTCATCCTGGTTTATTGGAACGACGAAGAAGCTGTGCTATTCCCAAACTGGGAAACTGGAATCACCTGATTTGAAAGTTGGATAACTTTTCATCCCAACTCCTATGAGATTTATTCAACTCCCTGGTGATTCTCCACCACTTTATGTATCCAAATCAAGCTTCTCACAAAGAGATTCATCCAGGTTTGATTGGAACGACAAATAAGCTGTCCTATTCCCAAACTGGGAAACTGGAATCACCTGATTTGAAAGTGGGATAACTTCTTCATCCCAACTTCTATGAGATTTATTCAACTTCCTGGTGATTCTCCACCACTTTATGTATCCAAATCAAGCTTCTCACAAAGTGATTCATCCTGGTTTATTGGAACGACGAAGAAGCTGTGCTATTCCCAAACTGGGAAACTGGAATCACCTATTTGAAAGTGGGATAACTTCTTCTTGCCAACTCCTATGAGATTTATTCAACTTCCTGGTGATTCTCCACCACTTTATGTATCCAAATCAAGCTTCTCACAAAGAGATTCATCCTGATTTGATTGGAACGACGAATAAGCGGTCCTATTCCCAAACTGGGAAACTGGAATCACCTGATTTGAAAGTGGGATAACTTCTTCTTGCCAACTCCTATGAGATTTATTCAACTTCCTGGTGATTCTCCACCACTTTATGTATCCAAATCAAGCTTCTCACAAAGAGATCCATCCAGGTTTGATTGGAACGACAAATAAGCTGTCCTATTCCACAACTGGGAAACTGGAATCACCTGATTTGAAAGTGGGATAACTTCTTCATCCCAACTCCTATGAGATTTATTCAACTTCCTGGTGATTCTCCACCACTTTATGTATCCAAATCAAGCTTCTCACAAAGTGATTCATCCTGGTTTGATTGGAACGACGAAGAAGCTGTGCTATTCCCAAACTGGGAAACTGGAATCACCTGATTTGAAAGTGGGATAACTTCTTCTTGCCAACTCCTATGAGATTTATTCAACTTCCTGGTGATTCTCCACCACTTTATGTATCGAAATCAAGCTTCTCACAAAGAGATTCATCCTGATTTGATTGGAACGACGAATAAGCGGTCCTATTCCCAAACTGGGAAATTGGAATCACCTGATTTGAAAGTGGGATAACTTCTTCTTGCCAACTCCTATGAGATTTATTCAACTTCCTGGTGATTCTCAACCACTTTATGTATCCAAATCAAGCTTCTCACAAAGTGATTCATCCTGGTTTAATTGGAACGACGAAGAAGCTGTGCTATTCCCAAACTGGGAAACTGGAATCACCTAATTTGAAAGTGGAATAACTTCTTCTTGCCAACTCTTATGAGATTTATTCAACTTCCTGGTGATTCTCCACCACTTTATGTATCGAAATCAAGCTTCTCACAAAGTGATTCATCCTGGTTTGATTGGAACGACGAATAAGCGGTCCTATTCCCAATCTGGGAAATTGGAATCACCTGATTTGAAAGTGGGATAACTTCTTCTTGCCAACTCCTATGAGATTTATTCAACTCCCTGGTGATTCTCCACCACTTTATGTATCCAAATCAAGCTTCTCACAAAGTGATTCATCCTGGTTTGATTGGAACGACGAAGAAGCTGTGCTATTCCCAAACTGGGAAACTGGAATCACCTGATTTGAAAGTGGGATAACTTCTTCTTGCCAACTCCTATGAGATTTATTCAACTTCCTGGTGATTCTCCACCACTTTATGTATCCAAATCAAGCTTCTCACAAAGAGATTAATCCTGATTTGATTGGAACGACGAATAAGCGGTCCTATTCCCAAACTGGGAAATTGGAATCACCTGATTTGAAAGTGGGATAACTTCTTCTTGCCAACTCCTATGAGATTTATTCAAATTCCTGGTGATTCTCAACCACTTTATGTATCGAAATCAAGCTTCTCACAAAGAGATTCATCCTGATTTGATTGGAACGACGAATAAGCGGTCCTATTCCCAAACTGGGAAATTGGAATCACCTGATTTGAAAGTGGGATAACTTCTTCTTGCCAACTCCTATGAGATTTATTCAACTTTCTGGTGATTCTCAACCACTTTATGTATCCAAATCAAGCTTCTCACAAAGTGATTCATCCTGGTTTGATTGGAACGACGAAGAAGCTGTGCTATTCCCAAACTGGGAAACTGGAATCACCTGATTTGAAAGTGGAATAACTTCTTCTTGCCAACTCCTATGAGATTTATTCAACTTCCTGGTGATTCTCCACCACTTTATGTATCGAAATCAAGCTTCTCACAAAGAGATTCATCCTGATTTGATTGGAACGACGAATAAGCGGTCCTATTCCCAAACTGGGAAACTGGAATCACCTGATTTGAAAGTGGGATAACTTCTTCATCCCAACTCCTATGAGATTTATTCAACTCCTGGTGATTCTCCACCACTTTATGTATCCAAATCAAGCTTCTCACAAAGTGATTCATCCTGGTTTGATTGGAACGACGAAGAAGCTGTGCTATTCCCAAACTGGGAAACCGGAATCAACCTGATTTGAAAGTGGGATAACTTCTTCTTGCCAACTCCTATGAGATTTATTCAACTTCCTGGTGATTCTCCACCACTTTATGTATCCAAATCAAGCTTCTCACAAAGAGATTCATCCTGATTTGATTGGAACGACGAATAAGCGGTCCTATTCCCAAACTGGGAAACTGGAATCACCTGATTTGAAAGTGGGATAACTTCTTCTTGCCAACTCCTATGAGATTTATTCAACTTCCTGGTGATTCTCCACCACTTTATGTATCCAAATCAAGCTTCTCACAAAGAGATTCATCCAGGTTTGATTGGAACGACAAATAAGCTGTCCTATTCCCAAACTGGGAAACTGGAATCACCTGATTTGAAAGTGGGATAACTTCTTCTTGCCAACTCCTATGAGATTTATTCAACTTCCTGGTGATTCTCCACCACTTTATGTATCCAAATCAAGCTTCTCACAAAGAGATTCATCCAGGTTTGATTGGAACGACAAAAAGCTGTCCTATTCCCAACTGGGAAACTGGAATCACCTGATTTGAAAGTGGGATAACTTCTTCATCCCAACTCCTATGAGATTTATTCAACTTCCTGGTGATTCTCCACCACTTTATGTATCCAAATCAAGCTTCTCACAAAGAGATTCATCCTGATTTGATTGGAACGACCAATAAGCGGTCCTATTCCCAAACTGGGAAATTGGAATCACCTGATTTGAAAGTGGGATAACTTCTTCTTGCCAACTCCTATGAGATTTATTCAACTTCCTGGTGATTCTCCACCACTTTATGTATCCAAATCAAGCTTATCACAAAGAGATTCATCCAGGTTTGATTGGAACGACGAATAAGCTGTCCTATTCCCAAACTGGGAAACTGGAATCACCTGATTTGAAAGTGGGATAACTTCTTCATCCCACTCCTATGAGATTTATTCAACTTCCTGGTGATTCTCCACCACCTTATGTATCCAAATCAAGCTTCTCACAAAGTGATTCATCCTGGTTTGATTGGAACGACGAAGAAGCTGTGTTATTCCCAAACTGGGAAACTGGAATCACCTGATTTGAAAGTGGGATAACTTCTTCTTGCCAACTCCTATGAGATTTATTCAACTTCCTGGTGATTCTCCACCACTTTATGTATCCAAATCAAGCTTCTCACAAAGAGATTCATCCTGGTTTGATTGGAACGACGAATAAGCGGTCCTATTCCCAAACTGGGAAACTGGAATCACCTGATTTGAAAGTGGGATAACTTCTTCATCCCAACTCCTATGAGATTTATTCAACTTCCTGGTGATTCTCCACCACTTTATGTATCCAAATCAAGCTTCTCACAAAGTGATTCATCCTGGTTTGATTGGAACGACGAAGAAGCTGTGCTATTCCCAAACTGGGAAACCGGAATCACCTGATTTGAAAGTGGGATAACTTCTTCTTGCCAACTCCTATGAGATTTATTCAACTTCCTGGTGATTCTCCACCACTTTATGTATCCAAATCAAGCTTCTCACAAAGAGATTCATCCTGGTTTGATTGGAACGACGAAGAAGTTGTCCTATTCCCAAACTGGGAAATTGGAATCACCTGATTTGAAAGTGGGATAACTTCTTCTTGCCAACTCCTATGAGATTTATTCAACTTCCTGGTGATTCTCCACCACTTTATGTATCCAAATCAAGCTTCTCACAAAGAGATTCATCCAGGTTTGATTGGAACGACAAATAAGCTGTCCTATTCCCAAACTGGGAAACTGGAATCACCTGATTTGAAAGTGGGATAACTTCTTCTTGCCAACTCCTATGAGATTTATTCAACTTCCTGGTGATTCTCCACCACTTTATGTATCCAAATCAAGCTTCTCACAAAGAGATTCATCCAGGTTTGATTGGAACGACAAATAAGCTGTCCTATTCCCAAACTGGGAAACTGGAATCACCTGATTTGAAAGTGGGATAACTTCTTCTTGCCAACTCCTATGAGATTTATTCAACTTCTGGTGATTCTCCACCACTTTATGTAT
The DNA here is from genome assembly GCF_000309985.2 of Brassica rapa. Taxonomy (NCBI): domain Eukaryota; kingdom Viridiplantae; phylum Streptophyta; class Magnoliopsida; order Brassicales; family Brassicaceae; genus Brassica; species Brassica rapa. Next base: position 181,300 of record NW_022610622.1, read on the forward strand.
CCAAATCAAGCTTCTCACAAAGTGATTCATCCTGGTTTGATTGGAACGACGAAGAAGCTGTGCTATTCCCAAACTGGGAAACTGGAATCACCTGATTTGAAAGTGGGATAACTTCTTCTTGCCAACTCCTATGAGATTTATTCAACTTCCTGGTGATTCTCCACCACTTTATGTATCGAAATCAAGCTTCTCACAAAGAGATTCATCCTGATTTGATTGGAACGACGAATAAGCGGTCCTATTCCCAAACTGGGAAACTGGAATCACCTGATTTGAAAGTGGGATAACTTCTTCATCCCAACTCCTATGAGATTTATTCAACTTCCTGGTGATTCTCCACCACTTTATGTATCCAAATCAAGCTTCTCACAAAGTGATTCATCCTGGTTTGATTGGAACGACGAAGAAGCTGTGCTATTCCCAAACTGGGAAACCGGAATCAACTGATTTGAAAGTGGGATAACTTCTTCTTGCCAACTCCTATGAGATTTATTCAACTTCCTGGTGATTCTCCACCACTTTATGTATCCAAATCAAGCTTCTCACAAAGTGATTCATCCTGATTTGATTGGAACGACGAATAAGCGGTCCTATTCCCAAACTGGGAAATTGGAATCACCTGATTTGAAAGTGGGATAACTTCTTCTTGCCAACTCCTATGAGATTTATTCAACTTCCTGGTGATTCTCAACCACTTTATGTATCCAAATCAAGCTTCTCACAAAGAGATTCATCCAGGTTTGATTGGAACGACGAAGAAGCTGTGCTATTCCCAAACTGGGAAACTGGAATCACCTGATTTGAAAGTGGGATAACTTCTTCTTGCCAACTCCTATGAGATTTATTCAACTTTCCTGGTGATTCTCCACCACTTTATGTATCCAAATCAAGCTTCTCACAAAGAGATCCATCCTGGTTTGATTGGAACGACAAAAGCTGTCCTATTCCAAACTGGGAAACTGGAATCACCTGATTTGAAAGTGGGATAACTTCTTCATCCCAACTCCTATGAGATTTATTCAACTTCCTGGTGATTCTCCACCACTTTATGTATCCAAATCAAGCTTCTCACAAAGAGATTCATCCTGATTTGATTGGAACGACCAATAAGCGGTCCTATTCCCAAACTGGGAAATTGGAATCACCTGATTTGAAAGTGGGATAACTTCTTCTTGCCAACTCCTATGAGATTTATTCAACTTCCTGGTGATTCTCCACCACTTTATGTATCCAAATCAAGCTTATCACAAAGAGATTCATCCAGGTTTGATTGGAACGACGAAATAAGCTGTCCTATTCCCAACTGGGAAACTGGAATCACCTGATTTGAAAGTGGGATAACTTCTTCATCCCAACTCCTATGAGATTTATTCAACTTCCTGGTGATTCTCCACCACTTTATGTATCCAAATCAAGCTTCTCACAAAGAGATTCATCCTGGTTTGATTGGAACGACGAAGAAGCTGTGCTATTCCCAAACTGGGAAACTGGAATCATCTGATTTGAAAGTGGGATAACTTCTTCTTGCCAACTCCTATGAGATTTATTCAACTTCCTGGTGATTCTCCACCACTTTATGTATCCAAATCAAGCTTCTCACAAAGAGATTCATCCTGGTTTGATTGGAACGACGAATAGGCTGTCCTATTCCCAAACCGGGAAACTGGAATCACCTGATTTGAAAGTGGGATAACTTCTTCATCCCAACTCCTATGAGATTTATTCAACTTCCTGGTGATTCTCCACCACTTTATGTATCCAAATCAAGCTTCTCACAAAGTGATTCATCCTGATTTGATTGGAACGACGAAGAAGCTGTGCTATTCCCAAACTGGGAAATTGGAATCACCTGATTTGAAAGTGGGATAACTTCTTCTTGCCAACTCCTATGAGATTTATTCAACTTCCTGGTGATTCTCCACCACTTTATGTATCGAAATCAAGCTTCTCACAAAGAGATTCATCCTGATTTGATTGGAACGACGAATAAACGGTCCTATTCCCAAACTGGGAAATTGGAATCACCTGATTTGAAAGTGGGATAACTTCTTCTTGCCAACTCCTATGAGATTTATTCAACTTCCTGGTGATTCTCACCACTTTATGTATCCAAATCAAGCTTCTCACAAAGAGATTCATCCAGGTTTGATTGGAACGACAAATAAGCTGTCCTATTCCCAAACTGGGAAAATGGAATCACCTGATTTGAAAGTGGGATAACTTCTTCTTGCCAACTCCTATGAGATTTATTCAACTTCCTGGTGATTCTCCACCACTTTATGTATCCAAATCAAGCTTCTGACAAAGAGATCCTCCAGGTTTATTGGAACGACGAAATAAGCTGTCCTATTCCCAACTGGGAAACTGGAATCACCTGATTTGAAAGTGGGATAACTTCTTCATCCCAACTCCTATGAGATTTATTCAACTTCCTGGTGATTCTCCACCACTTTATGTATCCAAATCAAGCTTCTCACAAAGTGATTCATCCTGGTTTGATTGGAACGACGAAGAAGCTGTGCTATTCCCAAACTGGGAAACTGGAATCACCTGATTTGAAAGTGGGATAACTTCTTCTTGCCAACTCCTATGAGATTTATTCAACTTCCTGGTGATTCTCCACCACTTTATGTATCCAAATCAAGCTTCTCACAAAGAGATTCATCCGATTTGATTGGAACGACGAATAAAGCGTCCTATTCCCAAACTGGGAAACTGGAATCACCTGATTTGAAAGTGGGATAACTTCTTTTGCCAACTCCTATGAGATTTATTCAACTTCTGGGGATTCTCACCACTTTATGTATCCAAATCAAAGCTTCTCACAAAGAGATTCATCCAGGTTGATTGGAACGACAAATAAGCTGTCCTATTCCCAAACTGGGAAAATGGAATCACCTAATTTGAAAGTTTGAAAGTGGGATAACTTCTTCTTGCCAACTCCTATGAGATTTATTCAACTTCCTGGTGATTCTCCACCACTTTATGTATCCAAATCAAGCTTCTCACAAAGTGATTCATCCTGGTTTGATTGGAACGACGAATAAGCTGTCCTATTCCAAACTGGGAAACTGAAATCACCTGATTTGAAAGTGGGATAACTTCTTCTTCCCAACTCCTATGAAATTTATTCAACTTCCTGGTGATTCTCCACCACTTTATGTATCCAAATCAAGCTTCTCACAAATTTATTCATCCTGGTTTGATTGGAACGACGAAGAAGTTGTGCTATTCCCAAACTGGGAAACTGGAATCACCTAATTTGAAAGTGGGATCACTTCTTCTTCCCAACTCCTATGAGATTTATTCAACTTCCTGGTGATTCTCCACCACTTTATGTATCCAAATCAAGCTTCTTACAAAGAGATTCATCCTGGTTTGATTGGAACGATGAAGAAGCTGTGCTATTCCCAAACTGGGAAATGGAATCACCTGATTTGAAAGTGGGATAACTTCTTCTTGCCAACTCCTATGAGATTTATTCAACTTCCTGGTGATTCTCACCACTTTATGTATCCAAATCAAGCTTCTCACAAAGAGATTCATCCAGGTTTGATTGGAACGACAAATAAGCTGTCCTATTCCCAAACTGGAAACTGGAATCACCTGATTTGAAAGTGGGATAACTTCTTCTTGCCAACTCCTATGAGATTTATTCAACTTCCTGGTGATTCTCCACCACTTTATGTATCCAAATCAAGCTCTCACAAAGTGATTCATCCTGGTTTGATTGGAACGACGAAGAAGCTGTCCTATTCCACAACTGGGAAACTGGAATCACCTGATTTGAAAGTGGGATAACTTCTTCATCCCAACTCCTATGGGATTTATTAAACTTCCTGGTGATTCTCCACCACTTTATGTATCCAAACCAAGCTTCTCACAAAGTTGTTTGATTGGAACGACGAAAAAGCTGTGCTATTCCCAAACTTGGAAACTGGAATCACCTGATTTGAAAGTGGGATAACTTCTTCTTGCCAACTCCTATGAGATTTATTCAACTTCCTGGTGATTCTCCACCACTTTATGTATCCAAATCAAGCTTCTCACAAAGTGATTCATCCTGGTTTGATTGGAACGACGAAGAAGCTGTGCTATTCCCAAACTGGGAAACTGGAATCACCTGATTTGAAAGTGGGATAACTTCTTCTTGCCAACTCCTATGAGATTTATTCAACTTCCTGGTGATTCTCACCACTTTATGTATCCAAATCAAGCTCTTCACAAGAGGATTCATCCTGGTTTGATTGGAACGACGAATAAGCTGTCCTATTCCCAAACTGGGAAACTGGAATCACCTGATTGAAAGTGGTGGATAACTTCTTCATCCCACTCCTATGAGATTTATTCAACTCCTGGTGATTCTCCACCACTGTATGTATCGAAATCAAGTTCTCACAAAGTGATCATCCTGGTTTGATTGGAACGACGAAGAAGAAGCGGTGCTATTCCCAAATGGGAAACTGGAATCAACTGATTTGAAAGTGGGAAACTCTCTTGCCAACTCCTATGAGATTTATTCAACTTCCTGGTGATTCTCCACCACTTTATGTATCCAAATCAAGCTTCTCACAAAGTGATTCATCCTGTTTGATTGGAACGACGAAGAAGCTGTGCCTATTCCCAAACTGGGAAAATGGAATCACCTGATTTGAAAGTGGGATAACTTCTTCTTGCCAACTCCTATGAGATTTATTCAACTTCCTGGTGATCTCCAACACTATGTATCGAAATCAAGCTTCTCACAAAGAGATTCATCCTGTGTTGATTGGAACGACAAATAAGCTGTCCTATTCCCAACTGGGAAACTGGAATCACCTGATTTGAAAGGGGATAACTTTATCCCAACTCCTATGAGATTTATTCAATTCCTCGGTGATTATCAACCACTTATGTATCCCAAATAAGCTTCTCACAAAAAGTGATTCATCCTGGTTTGATTGGAACGCGAAGAAAGAAGCTGTGCTATTCCCAAACTGGGAAAACTGGAATCATGATTTGAAAGTGGGGATAACTTCTTCTTGCAACTCTATGAGATTTATTCAACTTCCTGGTGATTCTCCACCACTTTATGTATCGAAATCAAGCTTCTCACAAAGTGATTCATCCTGATTTGATTGGAACGTGATTCATCCTGGTTTGATTGGAACGACGAAGAAGCTGTGCTATTCCCAAACTGGGAAACTGGAATCCCCTGATTTGAAAGTGGGATAACTTCTTCTTGCCAACTCCTATGAGATTTATTCAACTTCCTGGTGTTTCTCCACCAGTTTATGTATCCAAATCAAGCTTCTCACAAAGTGATTCATCCAGATTTGATTGGAACGACGAAGAAGCTGTGCTATTCCCAACTTGGGAAACTGAAATCACCTGATTTGAAAGTGGTATAACTTCTTCATCCCAACTCCTATGAGATTTATACAACTTCCTGGTGATTCTCCACCACTTTATGTATCCAAATAAGCTTCTCACAAAGTGATTCATCCAGGTTTGACTGGAACGACGAATAAGCTGTCCTATTCCCAAACTGGGAAACTGGAATCACTTGATTTGAAAGTGGGATAACTTTTTCATCCCAACTCCTATTGTTACTTTTAGAGTAATGAAGAGTAATCTGACTGTTTAAGAGAGATTAGAGAAGAACTGAGTGTAGAGAGTAAGATAAGAGATCGAGACTAAGAGTAAGCCATGGAGGCAAAGATAATCAGAACTGTCTAATCTTATTAATGAGACTGAGTTACAAATATATAGTGTCGAGATTAGGGCTTTACAACACAAGAGGATAAGCTTAAGCATGTGGAGTCAAAGAGGGTGAGCGCTTCTTTTGAATTGATCCAATGAGGTTCTTCACATGTGTAAGGCATCTAGTAATCTTGGATAAGATCCTTTTGCCTTTCAGCTGTGCCAGACTGTCACGCCCAGCTCTTCCCTTTCCTTAACGGTCACAACTCATCCTAAGCTTTGGGAAAGCTTCTTCCTTTCAACCGAGTTACTCGGGTAAGTTTCTTTTACCTTTGGTCGAGTTGGTCGATACATGTGTACGGCATGTACGGCCTGTACGGTCCGTCCGTACCAAACTCTCCAAACTCCCCATGCTCTCCATTCCTCAACTCTACACTTCCTTATCTCTTTATCCCTTCAACCCCTCATCTCTTCTTCTTATACTCAGCTCATTCAACACTCCCCCTCAAGCTTAGCTTTGTGAAAGTCTAAGCTTGGACAGCCATGAGATCTTCCTCATTAAAAACCTTACCAAGGAAAACCCATTGGGATAAAACCTTGATAAGGGAAAAAGAGTAAAGACCTCACAGCCAAAGGGGATCAGCTCCTTCTCTTCCCAAGATCAATGAGGCCCAACCTGATGTGAATGGACTCCATTGTCTTCTGTCTTGCAGCCTTGGTGAACACATCTGCTAACTGATCTTCACTTCTTGTGTAGCATGGCAAGATGACTCCTAAGATGATCATCTGCCTCACCTTGTGACAATCCACTTCAATGTGCTTGGTTCTCTCATGGAACACCGAGTTGGAGGCAATGTGGATGGCAGCTTGGTTATCACAATGCATTGTCATTGGCGTGGCTTGATCAAACTCCAAATGCTTCAAGATGCCCTTGATCCACACCAGCTCGTTGGTCAGCTTCAGCATAGCTCTATACTCAGCTTCTGCACTTGAGCAAGACACCACCTTCTGCTTCTTACTCTTCCAAGTAACCAAGTTGCCTCCAATGAATGTGCAATAGCCTGTGGTTTATCTCCTGTCTGCTCTATCACCAGCCCAATCCGCATCATAGTATCCAACCACTTCAGTGCTCCCATTGCAACCCATCCATACTCCTTGATCATGTGAGCCGTTGAGATACATCAAGATCCTCTCCACCATGCGCCAATGATGTTCCTTAGGCACTTGCATGTGTTGACTCACCTGATTCACAGCAAAGCAAATGTCAGGTCTAGTTATGGTAAGGTAAATCAATTTACCAACTAGCTTTCTATAGAGTTTAGGATCCTGATAAGGTTTGCTGTCTTCAATCTCCCCCTCTCGTGGGACTTTGTAGCCATCCTCCATAGGCATCCTTGCTGTCTTGCCTCCATAAGCACCTGCACCTTTCAAAAGATCAAGTGTATACTTCCTTTGGGACATGAACAAACCTTCCTTGGATCTACATATCTCAATTCCAAGAAAGTATTTCATTTCTCCCAAGTCTTTAATCTCAAACATGGATTTAAGGAACTCCTTGGTTGCTATGATACCTTCCTTATCACTTCCTGTGATAATGATATCATCAACATACACAAGGAGTGCAATCATACCTGAGGAAGTAGTGAGAGTGAAGAGGGTGTGGTCTAGTTCAGACTTCTTGAAGCCTCGGCCATTCAGAGTAGTACTCAGCTTGTTGTACCAAGCTCTTGGTGATTGCTTCAGTCCATAGATAGCTTTCTTCAGTCTCAACACATTCCCTCTCTTCACTAAGTGTTCCAAGCCTGGAGGTGGATGCATATACACTTCATCCTCCAGCTCTCCTTGTAGAAATGCATTCTTCACATCCATTTGCCATAAGCCCCATCCAAGGTTCACAGCTAAGCTTAAGACAATCCGGATTGTGTGTAGTTTAGCTACTGGTGCAAAGGTCTCAATGTAATCTTCTCCATAAGTTTGAGTAAAGCCTCTTGCAACCAATCTTGACTTCTTCCTCTCCACCTTTCCATCAGCCTTATACTTGATTGTGAAGATCCATCTACTAGTCACAGCCTTCTTCCCTTTTGGTAACTCACTCTCATACCATGTATCATTCTTGATCATAGCTCCTGCCTCAGCTCCAACTGATTCCTTCCATTCTTTATCCATCATTGCCTCTTCATAGCTTCTTGGTATGTAGTTCTCATCCAAGTTTACCATAAAAGCACAATGTTCTTCAGGGTATTGAGCAAAGGAACACACAGCTTGAGAAGGATGCTCCACAGCCTGGGCATTGTAGTACACTCTCGTGCTTACCCTTGGAAGCATCTCTCCTAATCCGTGTGCTTCTTCTCAATGCTGGTTCCGGTTGTTCCACTTCCACTTGTGATTCTTCTCCACTTTCTTGTGGTACAGAAGTAGACACTTCAACTGCCTCTTCTTCTCCTAGCTGACTTGCTTCAGCTCCATCTTGCTGTTCACTTACTTCCACATCTTGATCATGTGTACCAGATGCTCCACTACTCTCTTGAGCTGTCTCTGGTTCACTCCTTTCCCCCCCATGATCAGAAGTGGGAGTTGCTGAACGTCCACCATTTGGTGGTTGAGATCCTGGGTTACTGCCAGGTCCTTGCTGATCTTGTCTCACCTTGACTCCAATACTTTCTAAGATGATCCGCAAGGTAGTGGCTCTCTCCGAGGTAAGATCCTTCAAGTCTTCTTTGTTTTGCTCCTCATAATATCGTCTCTCTTCAACAAACTTCACATCCCTTGATACCAGCACCCTTCTTGTGTCTGGATTATAACACTTGTATCCCTTCTGAGTTGTAGAGTAGCCAATAAACATGGCCTTAGTACTCCTAGCTTCAAGCTTGTTTCTCAACTCCCCGGGTATCAAAACATAACATAAACACCCAAAGATCCTTATATGTTCTAATGAGGGTTTATGTTTGTTGAGAACCTCAAATGGTGACTGCCCTTTCAGGATCAGTGTGGGAGTCCTGTTGATTAGATAGCAGGCCGTGGCTACTGCATCACTCCAAAACTTCTTAGGTACATTAGCTTGGAACATCATTGATCTTGCAACTTCCATAAGGTGCCTATTCTTCCTCTCAGCCACACCATTCTGTTGTGGAGTGTAGGGACAGCTTGTTTGATGAAGAATTCCATACTGAGATAAGTGTTGCTTGAAAGCTTGTCCAATGTATTCTCCTCCATTATCTGACCTGAAAATCTTAATCTTGGCTTGATAATGGTTAGTTACATAGGATTGAAAATTTTTAAATGCATCAAGCACCCTATCTTTAGTTGGAATTAAGGTTAACCAGGTGTATTTAGATTTTTCATCAATGAATGAGACATAATACTTATGATTCTCTCTAGATAAACAAGGAGCAGTCCATACATCAGAGTGAATAAGATCAAAGCACTTCTCATAAACCGTAGAAGAGTTTGGAAAACAGTTCTACAATGCTTGCCTAAAATGCAAGCTTCACAATCATTGTTTTCAAAAGAAACACCTGGCAACATCAGTTTTAAAGCCTTATTATGAGGGTGTCCTAGTCTAGCATGCCACAATGCATTCTTATTTAAACTAGGAACAGAAGCAGTAGTAAAAGAGCAGCTAATGTCAGAAACAGGAGCAAGATCTTCAAGCAAATATAAGTCTCCTTTTGTTACTCCTTTTCCAATCACTTTGCTGCTTTCAATATCCTGAAACTTCACATCATTAGGACTAAATATGACATTGCATTGCAAGTCAGTTGCACATTTCTTGACAGATAATAAGTTTGAAGTAAAGTCAGGCATATAGAAAGCTTTTGAGTCTTTACTAAACAGTTTAAGTGTTCCTATTCCTTTAATTGGAACCTTATCACCATTTGCAATCATCACATGACCCTTAGTAGGCACAATGTTCTTAATTAACTTAGTATCACTAATCATGTGATGTGATGCACCTGAATCTACAATAAGAGGTCTAGTTGATTGATTACTAGCAAGGTGAGCGAGTATACTAGATGGCTTATATGCATTGTAGTTATTTGCATTTCTTAGAGACCTAGCTATACTATCAGTTCTAGTGATGCAATCTAAGTCTCCTACAGTCCTAGCAATCATGGAAGCACCATAAGAATAACCATAGATGTTACCGTTATCCTTGAACATCTTGATGAGTGCATCAATGTCAGCCTTCCTTATGAAGTCCTGATCATTGTTGCGGCTGCTAGGAGCTCCCATGTACGCCACCAGAGACTTGCCATCACTTGTACCACCTTCTTGAGCCTTGCTAGTACCCACATCACTTGACCCGTCAGACATGTGAGCTCTAGCTTCCCTTTCCTTCATGAACTTTGCCGGTTTGAGGTGTGGGTGGAGTATCCAACACTGGCTCTTCTTGTGGCCTTGCTTCTTGCAATGATCACAGCTCCCATTGAACCTCCTATCCTCAAACTTCCCATTCGTAGCTCTGTTAGCTTGTGGAGTCTCTCCTTGCTCAGCTTGTGCGGCTTGGTTAGCTAAAGACAACTCCCCCTTCTTCCCAAACAACCCAATTGACCCTTGCTCTTTCTGAATCCGAGAACACACTTCCTCCAAGTCAGGTAGAGTATCATCTCTCAGCATGTGTTGTATCAGCCCACTGTATGCCGGATTCAGTGTCAAGAGCAGTCCAAAGACCTTGTCCTGCTCACGCCTCTTGATTAGCTCACTGGGATCAACCGTGCTTGGCCTCAACATCTCTAGCTCGGACCAGAGTGACCTGAACCTTCCTAGGTGCTTGGTAAACTCCATGTCTTCTTGAGCCAAGTTGTTGATCTCTTGCTTCACCTCAAAGACTCTACTCAGGTTGGATGTGTTTCCATACACCCTCTTTAAGGTATCCCACAACTCCTTTGCCGTCTCACAGTAGCAGTATGCATCCAGAATCGCCGGCTCTAAGGAAGCATGAAGAACTGACATCACCATCATGTCTTCCTGCTCCCACCTCTCAAATGGATCCTTTGCTGTCTCATCCTTGTCTTCTTCTTGAGCAACCGGCTTTGGGGCCGTTCCAGAGGTAATGTGTCCCCACAAGCCTTTGCTTCCAACTGCGGTCTTCACCATCCGTGACCACACTAGGTAGTTGTTCCCCTTGAACACCACCGCGACCTTCATCTTCATCCCACTATCCATCTTGAAGCAGCTAGACGTAAACAGCTTGCTAAATCTTGGACTGAGAGTAGTAATCACACCAACAAGACCAAAGACACAACCGGAGAAGACTTGAAGCTTGAATCTTCAACGCCCAGCTCCTAGCTTTTATCCTTTGTCTTGATACAAAACCTCAACAAGAACTCAGATTCTCATGAACCTGGCTCTGATACCATATTACTTTTAGAGTAATGAAGAGTAATCTGAGTGTTTAAGAGAGATTAGAGAAGAACTGAGTGTAGAGAGTAAGATAAGAGATCGAGACTAAGAGTAAGCCATGGAGGCAAAGATAATCAGAACTGTCTAATCTTATTAATGAGACTGAGTTACAAATATATAGTGTCGAGATTAGGGCTTTACAACACAAGAGGATAAGCTTAAGCATGTGGAGTCAAAGAGGGTGGAGCGCTTCTTTTGAATTGATCCAATGAGGTTCTTCACATGTGTAAGGCATCTAGTATCTTGGATAAGATCCCTTTTGCCTTTCCAGCTGTGCCAGACTGTCACGCCCAGCTTCTTCCTTTCCCTTAACGGTCACAACTCATCCTAAGCTTTGGGTAAAGCTTCTTCCCTTCAACCGAGTTACTCGGGTAAGTTTCTTTTACCTTTGGTCGAGTTTGGTCGATACAATGTGTACGGCCTGTACGGCCTGTACGGTCCGTCCGTACCAAACTCTCCCAAACTCCCCGTGCTCTCCATTCCTCAACTCTACACTTCCTTATCTCTTTATCCCTTCAACCCCTCATATCTTCTTCTTATACTCAGCTCAATTCACACCTATGAGATTTATTCAACTTCCTGGTGATTCTACACCACTTTTTGTATCCAAATCAAGCTTCTCACAAAGAGATTCATCCAGGTTTGATTGGAACGACGAAGAAGCTGTGCTATTCCCAAACTGGGAAACTGGAATCACCTGATTTGAAAGTGGGATAACTTCTTTCTTGCCAACTCCTATGAGATTTATTCAACTTCCTGGTGTTTCTCCACCACTTTATGTATCCAAATCAAGCTTCTCACAAAGAGATTCATCCAGGTTTGATTGGAACGACGAAGAAGCTGTGCTATTCCCAAACTGGGAAACTGGAATCACCTGATTTGAAAGTGGGATAACTTCTTCTTGCCAACTCCTCTTAGATTTATTCAACTTCCTGGTGATTCTCAACCACTTTATGTATCCAAATCAAGCTTCTCACAAAGTGATTCATCCTAGTTTGATTGGAACGACGAATAAGCTGCCCTATTCCCAAACTGGGAAACTGGAATCACCTGATTTGAAAGTGGGATAACTTCTTCATCCCAACTCCTATGATATTTATTCAATTTCCTGGTGATTCTCCAGCACTTTATGTATCCAAATTAAAGCTTCTCACAAAGTGATTCATCCAGGTTTGACTGGATTGACAAAGAAGCTGTGCTATTCCCAAACTTGGAAACCGGAATCACCTGATTTGAAAGTGGGATAACTTCTTCATCCCAACTCCTATGAGATTTATTCAACTTCCTGGTGATTCTCCACCACTTTATGTATCCAAATCAAGCTTCTCACAAAGTGATGCATCCCGGTTTGATTGGAACGACGAAGAAGCTGTGCTATTCCCAAACTGGGAAACTGGAATCACCTTATTTGAAAGTGGGATAACTTCTTCATCCCAACTCCTATGAGATTTATTCAACTTCATGGTGATTTTACACCACTTTATGTATCCAAATCAAGCTTCTCACAGAGTGATTCATCCTGTTTTGATTGGAACGACGAAGAAGCTGTGCTATTCCCAAACTGGGAAACTGGAATAAGCTGATTTGAAAGTGGGATCACTTCTTCTTGCCAACTCCTATGAGATTTATTCAACTTCCTGGTGATTCTCCACCACTTTATGTATCCAAATCAATCTTCTCACAAAGAGATTCATCCAGGTTTGATTGGAACGACGAATAAGCTGTCCTATTCCCAAACTGGGAAACTGGAATCACCTGATTTGAAAGTGGGATAACTTCTTCATCCCAACTCCTATGACATTTATTCAACTTATAACTTTTAGGATTGAGTAGAGTAATCTGAGTGAATAAGAAAGACTAGAAGTGATTTAGAAGAGATTTGAGTATGAAATGAGATTAAGAGTCTAGTATAGAACCATTGAGAGACTAAAAGACTAAGAGAGACTCATAACTTGTTTGATCTTATTAATGAGAGTGTTTACACTTGTATATGAAGCTTAAGACACTAGGGTTTCGATTGCATAAAGGAGAAAGCATGTGAAGTCAAGATACAGCTAAGGGCGCATTTGAATCCTTCCAATGAGAGTCTCCACATGTGTAAGGCATCTTTGAATATGCCTTTACCTTTCCAGCTCTTGCCAGACTGTCAGACGCGCTCCTCCTTATCCTCTCAACGTTCGGATCTAGCTCAGCCTTAAGGTAAAGTAACTCTAGCTAGTTTACTCTTTACCTGAGCTGAGTAACTTCTTAACCGCGCATGATGGTACGGCCTGATCGTCCGTACCCTTTGCCATATTCGTACAGTCCGTACAAGATGCTTCCATCTTCCTCTCTAATGCGTCTACACTTCCTAAGGTCTCCTCTTCATACCATAAGGCTCTCATCTTAACACTCCCCCTCAAGCTTAGCTTTGTGAAAGTCTAAGCTTGGACAGCCATGAGATCTTCCTCATTAAAAACCTCACTAAGGAAAACCCATTGGGATAAAACCTTAATGAGGGAAAAAGAGTAAAGATCTCACAGCTAAGGGGATCAGCTCCTTCTCTTCCCAAGATCTATGAGTCCCAATCTAATGTGAATGGACTCCATAGTCTTTTGTCTTGCAGCCTTGGTGAACACATCAGCCAACTGATCTTCACTTCTCGTATAGCAAGGTAAGATCACTCCAAGCACAATCATCTGTCTCACCTTGTGGCAATCAACCTCAATGTGCTTGGTTCTCTCATGGAACACCGAGTTGGATGCAATGTGAATGGCAGCTTGATTGTCGCAATGCATTGTCATTGGAGTGGCTTGATCAATCTCCAAGTGCTTCAAGATGCCTTTGATCCATACCAACTCGTTTGTAAGCTTCAGCATGGCTCTATACTCAGCTTCAGCACTTGAGCATGACACCACCTTCTGCTTCTTGCTCTTCCAAGTCACCAAGTTGCCTCCAATGAATGTGCAATAGCCGGTTGTTGATCTCCTGTCAGCTCTATCTCCTGCCCAATCAGCATCACAATAGCCCACCACTTCTGAGCTTCCATTGCACCCCATCCATACTCCTTGATCCGGCGAGCCATTCAGATACATCAACAGCCTCTCCACCATGCGCCAGTGATGTTCCTTGGGAAGCTGCATGTGTTGGCTCACCTGATTCACAGCAAAACATATATCAGGCCTTGTAATGGTAAGGTAAATCAATTTGCCAACAAGTGTTCTATAGAGTTTAGGATCATGAAATGGCTTGCTGTCTTCAATCTCCCCCTCTCTTGGTACTTTGTAGCCATCCTCCATTGGCATCCTTGCTGTCTTGCCTCCATAAGCACCTGCACCTTTCAAAAGATCAAGTGTATACTTCCTTTGGGACATGAACAAACCTTCCTTGGATCTACAAATCTCAATTCCAAGAAAGTATTTCATTTCTCCCAAGTCTTTGATTTCAAACATAGACTTTAGAAACTCCTTGGTTGCTTTGATACCTTCCTTATCACTTCCAGTGATAATGATATCATCCACATACACAAGGAGAGCAACCATACCTGAGGGTGTCGTGAGTGTAAAGAGAGTGTGATCCAATTCTGACTTCTTGAAGCCTCGGCCATTCAGAGTTGTGCTCAACTTGTTATACCAAGCTCTTGGTGATTGCTTCAACCCATAAATGGCTTTCTTTAGCCTCAGTACATTCCCTCTCTTCACTAGATGTTCCTAGACCTGGTGGAGGATACATATAGACTTCATCCTCAAGCTCTCCTTGTAGAAATGCATTCTTTACATCCATTTGCCACAATCCCCATCCAAGGTTCACAGCCAAGCTTAAAACAATCCTAATGGTGTGTAGCTTGGCTACTGGTGCAAATGTCTCAATGTAATCCTCTCCATATGTCTGAGTGAACCCTCTTGCTACTAGTCTAGTCTTCTTCCTCTCAATCGACCCATCAGCCTTGTACTTGATTGTAAAGATCCATCTACTAGACACAGCCTTCTTCCCTTTTGGTAGTTCACTCTCATACCATGTATCATTCTTTATCATAGCTCCTGCCTCAGCTCCTACTGATTCCTTCCATTCCTTATCTTCCATTGCCTCTTCATAGCTTCTTGGAATGTGATTCTCATCTAAGTTTACCATAAATGCACAATGTGCTTCTGGATATTGAGCAAAAGAACACACGGCCTGAGTAGGATGCTTCACAGCTTGGGCATTGTAGTACACTCTTGTGTTTACCCAACTGGAAGGATCCTTTCTCAGCCTTGTACTCCTTCTCAACACTGGCCCTTCTTGCGCCATCTCTTGTTCTTCTTCTTCTTGTGGTAGCACACTTGTTTCAGATCTTTCATCTCCTAGCTGACTTGCTTCAGCTCCCTCTTCCCTTAGCTGACTCTCTTCAGCTTCTTCTTGTTGAGCATTTGATTCCACAGCTTGATCATGAGAACCAGAACTCTCTTCTCTACTTGTCTCTTCACGGTTTTGAGTTCTTGTTTCATTCCCCCCTTCATGGTCAAGATTGGGAGTCTGATGATCCGGTACTGGAGTGGTGCTTCTCCCACCTTGATTCATGTTGATTCCAAGACCCTCTAGGATGATCCTCAAGGTTTCAGCTCTATCCGAAGTAAGATCTTTCAAATCTTCTTGAATTGCTCCTCATAGTATCCTTTTTCCTCAACAAACTTCACTTCTCTAGATACTAACACTCTCCTTGTGTTAGGATCATAGCACTTGTATCCTTTCTGACTTGATGAATATCCAATAAACATTGCCTTTGAACTCTTAGCTTCTAGCTTGTTTCTTATCTCTCCAGGCACCATCACAAAACACAAACATCCAAAGATCTTCATATGCTCTAGAGAGGGCTTGTACTGATTCAGTACCTCAAATGGTGATTGCCCTTTAAGAATCAGAGTTGGTGTCCTGTTGATGAGATAACAAGCCGTAGCAACTGCATCACTCCAAAACTTCTTAGGCACGTTGGATTGAAACATCATGGACCTGGCTACTTCCATCAAATGCCTGTTCTTCCTCTCAGCCACACCATTCTGTTGTGGGGTATAGGGACAGCTTGTTTGATGAAGGATTCCATGCTGAGATAAGTGTAACTTGAATGCTTGTCCCGTGTACTCTCCTCCATTATCTGACCTGAAAATCTTTATCTTGGCATTGTAATGGTTAGTCACATAGGATTGGAAGTTTTTAAATGCATCAAGTACCCTATATTTGGTTGGAATTAAGGTTAACCAGGTGTATTTGGATTTTTCATCAATGAAAGTTACATAATACTTATGGTTTTCTCTAGATAGGCATGGTGCAGTCCAAACATCAGAATGAATAAGATCAAAACACTTTTCATAAACAGTAGTAGACTTGGTAAAGACAGTTCTACAATGCTTGCCTAAAATGCAAGCTTCACAATCATTATTCTCAAAGGCAACACCTGGCAACATCAGTTTTAAAGCCTTATTATGAGGGTGTCCTAATCTAGCATGCCACAATGCATTTTTACTTAAACTAGAACCGGAAACAGAAGTAAACGAGCAGCTATATCTAGAAACAGGAGTGAGATCTTCAAGTAAATATAGCTCTCCTTTAGTCACTCCCTTTCCAATCATCTTGGTGCTTTTAATATCCTGAAACTTCACATCATTAGGACTGAATATAACATTACAATGTAAATCAGTAGCACATTTCTTAACAGATAATAAGTTTGAAGTAAATTCAGGCATATAAAAAGCTTCAGTTTCCTTATCAAACAGTTTAAGACTTCCTATTCCTCTAATAGGAATCTTATCTCCATTAGCAATCATCACATTTCCATTCATTGGTACAATGTTCTTAATCAAGTTAGTGTCACTTATCATATGATGAGATGCACCTGAATCAATTACTAATGGCTTAATGTCATGAGAACTAGCAATATGCGCAAGGATACTAGATGGTTTGAATGCATGATCATTTCTAGCAAAGTTTGCAATCCTAGATTGATTTACCATTTCTATCAAGCTCTCATGCATCCTATCAGTTCTAGTTAGATTCTTATAGTTCTCTACCACCCTAGCACCAAAAGAATACCCAAAGATGTTACCATTCTCCTTGAGCAACTTCATGAGTGCATCAAGGTCGGATCTCCTTAGATACTCTTGATCATTGTTCCCACGGTTGCTTGGTGCCCCGGTGTAGGCTACAAGAGACTTCCCATCACCTGCCTCACGCCCATCTATCTCCTTTCCTTTGCTTGTACCAGCTCCACCCGTTCCATCTGATGCATTAGCCCTTGCCTCACGGTCCTTCATGAACTTTGCCGGCTTGAGGTGTGGGTGAAGGATCCAGCATTGGCTCTTCTTGTGGCCATGCTTCTTGCAGTGATCACAGTTCCCATTGAACCTCCTCTCCTCAAACTTCCCATGCGCAGCAGCCTTGTTTGCTTGCGGAGCTTCACTCCCCTCCTCTTGAGTTGCTTGGCTTGCAAGGGAAAGGTCTCCTTTCTTTGCAAACAGCCCAATGGAGCCTTGCTCCTTCTGAATCCGCGCACACACATCCTCAAGGTCAGGTAGAGTGTCCTCCCTAAGCAGGTGCTGGATGAGACCGTTGTATGCCGGTTTAGGGTGAGGAGGAGCCCAAAGACCTTATCTTGCTCTCTCCTCTTGTTAAGCTCATCAGCATCCGTTGTGCTCTCGCCCTGAGCATCTCCATTTCGGACCAGAGACTTCTGAATCTTCCTAGATGCTTAGTGAACTCCATGTCATCTTGTACGAGGTTGTTGATAGCTTGCTTCACTTCAAACACTCGGCTTAGGTTAAAGTGTTGCCATACACCTTCTTCAAGGTATCCCACAGCTCTTTAGCAGACTCACAGTAGCTGTATGCATCCAGAATAGCCGGCTCAAGGGAAGCATGATGGACAGACATCACCAGCATGTCCTCTTGATGCCACTTCTCTTCTGCCTTGCTTGCGGCTTCATCTTCAGCTTCTCCTTGAGTGATGAGCTTTGGAGCTTCTCCTGGCGTGATGTGCTTCCAAAGCCCCTTGCTTCCCACTGTGGTTCTCACCATCCGAGACCACACCAAGTAGTTGTTTCTCTTGAAACAAACCGCCACCTTCATGTTCATGTTCATCCCACTCTCCATGTTGAATGTAGAACCCTTTAGACTTCAATAACTTTCTCTTGAGGTAACTGTCTTGAGCGAACACTAGCAGCTTCACACTGCTTCAATAACACCTCAAACAACCAATAGAACTCAGAAAGACTACCCAGAACCGCTTAAGAACACAAGAACACAAAACTGTTTCTTCAAAGCGTTCAATCTTGAATCTTCAAAGAACCC